>NW_027332424.1:12555958-12798370 GCF_000442705.2 Elaeis guineensis
CAAGCCTAATCCTAATAGCTCTAAGAGTTTAAGAGGTCTAAAAAAATGTGGTCAAGTCTAGTGGATGGTCCAGAAAGATTCAGACTCAAGTTTGGAGGAAGATCTGATCGATTGGTGGCTGGTTGAGTTCTAGGGGCTAGAACTCTTGAAGCAAGGTGAAGAAGGAGCACTGTCCATGGTTCAATTTCTGTGTGGATCACCATTGAAGGGCAAATACTTGGATGCCTTATAAAAATTAGATTAGCATTATAGATATTTTTCTGATCTAAATTTATTTTATTGTACTTTGATTGATATAGTCAAGAGTTTCTGGGCATTAGGCTTCCTGGTGCATCGGATGCTTTTAATGAAAATTTTAAACACCTAATCCTTCCACTGCATCATCAAAACCTAACAGTGGTATCAAAGCCTATCTTGATCTATATAATTAAAGGTTAAATTATTATCTTGATTGTGATCAAGCATGGATTTTTAGTTTGGTTCAAGTCGGCTCAAGGGCCCGATTGAACATCCAAATCCTAGTATGTCTTAAAGATATATTTTAAATATAAAATATATGATGTATATGTAGAATTTTCTTAGTAACTTAGTATTCTAATTGAGGTTTATCACCAGGCCGTCCAATCATAAGAGCAAGTAGGGTTCAGAGACCCTTTCTTCCTATTCAATAGGGTACTCTTATGGCGTGTAGGGGTGCCACTGTGATGTCTCAAGAAGAAGAACTGTGAAAAGGGTATTTTGTATTCATGCATGTTATTAGAACTTTATGCATATGTGATATGCTTAAAATGCTAGTTATAGTCATATTGTATGATTATGTTTTACATATCTTAGAGATATGACTGGATGCTATGTTTAGTTGTTATGATTTTTAAGATACAATTATATTTGTGCATCATTGTGAATGATTGATTTAAGATGTGCTTGAGACCACTAAAGCCCTTATAAAAATCATATTAAGTCATAGTGTTGTGAATCAGTAGCTGACCTATTTTTTTGAATTGATTAATTAATTAGTATCTAAGGAGTGTTTCAAATACGGTGGTTATTTAATTGATTTCGATGCTGGCCTGGCCAATTTTATTGGTGTCTAAGAAAAGCAACGGGAGGACCCCACCAATCTTCATACTTTCTTAGCCAATTGAATTAGTTCGAATCTTGAATGATGGTAGCTCAGTATTTGAACACTACATATACCTTCCTTCATACCTAGTCAATATCCTATCAAAAACCATAGTAGGTTTGTTATGATATCAACAAGGCTTGCTATGAGGATTGATGTGGGTTTATCTTGATGCATGTTAGATGCTTTATGGTATATTTTGGATATGTTGCTTTATTGTGATATCCACAAGGATAATATTTTTTAGATATGACTGTATGAAAATGAAGAGACTGACTTAACTACAAAATACTATAATTTGTTGTGATATCCACAAGGCTATAAGTATTTTTAGAGGTAAGGTTTATGTTGAGAGTTGCATTAGATTAATTGGATAAGTTTTCCTACCTTTGAACTTATTGAGGTTTGTTGTGATATCCACAAGGCTTCAATGAGGGATTAGGATCTCAACCCTATTAAGAAACCAGATTAAGGTTTTTCGTTTGCCATAGGAGAGAGCTATGGTATCCGATAAAATAGTAGGAGACATAACTAGTTTTAAAAATCCTCAACTAGTTATGCATGTCCAACTTGAGTGGTTTGCTTATACTATTATTCTTTATTTATGCAGATTTAAGTCTGTATTATGGCTTCTTTATTTTCACTGCATAACACTATAGATAAAAATATGTTGATCGATCCCAACTATGTGGATGGATTGAGGAACTTGCAAGTTAGGTTCATATCAGAGAAGAACTCCAATATTCTGGATATTTCTGACCTTGGATGGTCAGTAATAATGAGAAGGCAAAAGATGTCTATATGGATATTAGCTGTTTATTTTGTGGCAAGTTTGGTCATTGGGCATATAATTGTAAGAATAATCTTACAAGTTTGAAGCAGGGTGCAAGTATAGCACCAAAAGGTGTGTATATGATACAAATCTATTTTTTATTGAGTGGCTCAGACTCTGATACTTGGGTATTAGATACCACCTGTAGATCACATATTTATAATTTATTACAGTGACTACAGAATATCAAAGATCTGAAAAGAGGTGATCTCGAGCTTTGTGGCACAAGTGGAGAGTCCATTAGCGCAGAGGCTGTGGGAACCTGTATGCTTGATTTACCTTCAAGCAAAATTTTAGTATTGAAAGACTGTTATTACATACCAAAGATCATTAAAAATATTATTTCTATATCTTTGTTATTAAAAAAGATGATGAAATAAGGCTAATGGAAAATGGATGCTCCATTTTCTATTCTAATAAATTTTATGGTAGTGATTATATTGATGACAATCTTTTAATTCTTGCACTCAATGAAAATATTTTTTATATTAAAAAAATATGAAAAGAAAGAGAGAAAATTGAATATCACATATATCTGACATTGTCGCCTTGGTCATATTTGTGAGTCAAGGATAAACAAGTTATATAAAGAGAAATTTTTTGACTCATATGATTATGAATCATTCGTAACTTGTGAATCTTATCTCATAGATAAGATGACCAAGACTCCATTTTCTGGATATGGAGAGAGGGCAAGTGAGTTGTTAGCCCTAGTACATACGGATGTATGTAGATCAATGACAACTCAGGTTAGAGGTAGATACTCCTATTTTATTATCTTTACAGATGATTTATCAAGATTCAGGTATGTGTATCTTATGAAGTATAAATTCGAAGTCTTTGATAAGTTCAAGGAGTATCAATATATGGTTGAGAAATAAACTAAAAAAAGTATTAAGATTCTTCGATCTGATCGAGGAGGAGAATATTTATCCAGTGAATTTTTTGATCATCTTAAAAGTAAAGGTATTCTCTCTGAATGGACTCCTCCTTATATGCCTCAGTTAAATGGTGTAGCAGAAAGGAGGAATCACACTTTAATAGATATGGTGCAATCAATGATATGCTTCATAATCTCCCAATATCTTTTTGGGGATATACCCTAGAGACTGCCGCATACATATTAAACAAATATCTTCAAAGTCTGTTGCAAGCACACTATATGAAATATAGAAGGGAAGGAAGTCTAATCTTAAATATCTTAAGATTTGGGGCTACCCAGCTTATGTCAAAAATATTTTTGGACATAAGCTTAGTGCTAGATCAGACAAGTATAGATTTGTAGGGTATCCTAAGAAAATTAATGGATACTATTTCTACCATCCTACTGATCAAAAAGTATTTGTTAGTAGGCACGCCATTTTCTTAGAGAATGAATTCATCCAAGAAAGAAGTAGTGGGAGGAATATTGAACTTACTGAAGTTCATGATCTATAAATTGATCCAGAAATACCAATAGTTGGACCACAAGAAGATCCTCAATCAGAAGTACCTAAAGATGAAGTACATCTACAATACACATCTCCTCTCGAAAGATCAGATAGAGTGCGTCAAGCACCTCTGAGATATGATTTTATCATTGAGAATGATAATTCAATCAATATCATTCAAGATGATGATCCACTGACCTATTCGAAAGCTATCATGAGTAGAGACTCAGACAGATGGCTGGAAGCCATGAAATCTGAGATGGACTCGATGTACACCACCAAGTGTGGATCTTGGTTGATGCACCTGAGGGTGTGACCCCAATAGGGTGCAAGTGGGTCTTCAAAAAGAAGATCGAAGCAGATGGCCAAGTAGAAACCTACAAAGCTAGGTTGGTGGTGAAGGGTTTCAGATAAAAGCAAAAAATTGACTATGATAAAACCTTCTCACCAGTGGCTATGCTCAAGTCCATCAGGATTTTGCTTGCTATAGCAGCATACTATGATTATGAGATCTGGTAGATGGATGTAAGACTATATTCCTCAATGGTAATCTAGAGGAAGAAGTCTATATGACTCAGCCAGAGGGATTTATCTCAAGTAGGAGGGCAAATCAAGTATGCAAGCTAAAGAGATCTATTTATGGATTAAAGCAGATTTCGAAGAGTTGGAACATCTGATTTGATATGACAATCAAAGAGTTTGGCTTTATCAAAAATAAAGATGAACCATGTATATATAAAAAGATAAGTGGGAGTGATGTTCTCTTCTTGGTTTTGTATGTCGATGATATACTGCTCATTGAGAATAATATCCCAATAATGCAATCGATCAAGACTTGGCTATCGAATAAGTTTTCTATGAAAGACTTAGGTGAAGCATCCTATATACTGGGTATAAAGATCTATAGAGATAGATCTAAAAGGATGTTAGACTTATCCCAGTCACTGTACATAGATCTCATATTAAAGAAATTTAATATGGAGGCTAGCAAGAGAGGTTACCTGCCTGCAAGTCATGGTATACATCTCTCTAAGAAAATGTATCCTAAGACACCAGAAGAGAGAAAGAGGATGAGTGAAATCTCTTATGCTTCGATTGTGGGATCAATTATGTATGCCATGCTATGTACCAGGCCTGATGTAGCTTATGCTTTGGACGTAGCTAGCAAATTTCAGGTTGATCCAAGGGAGAATCATTGAAAAGCTGTGAAAAATATTCTAAAGTACCTAAGAAGGACTAAAGATGCTTTTCTTATATATGGAGGAGAATCAGAGTTGAAACTAGAAGGATATATAGATTCTAGTTTTCAATCTGATCCAGATGATAGTAAGTCAATATCAAAGTACGTGTTTATCCTAAATGGTGGGATAGTGAGTTGAAAGAGTTTCAAGCAGCAGACAGTAGCTGACTCAACTATTGAGGCAGAGTACATCGCTACTAGTGAAGCCACTAAGAAAACTGTCTGGATGAAGAAGTTTATCATGAATTTAGGAGTAGTTCCTGAGATTGAAGAACCAGTGCTACTCTATTGTGATAACACTGGAGCCGTTATTCAAGCTAAGGAACCTAGATCTCATTAAAGATCCAAGCACATCCTCAGATGCTTCCATCTCGCTCAAAAAATTATAGAGAGACAAGATGTTGTCTTTGAATGAGTAGATACAAAGAACAATATAGCAGACTCATTCACTAAGACCATACCACAGCAATTATTTGATCACCATCTTGATTGTATGGGATTGAGATATAAAGGCAATTGGCTTTAGTGCAAGTGGGAGATTGAAAGAAGTATACCCTATAAGCCAATCGCAAGTGTGTTGCGATGGAACTTTTCTTTATAATTTTCTAACGCATGTAATGATATTTATTATTTGATAATAAAATAAGGTATTGATTCATCATATTAGCTACTTCTTATTATGACTAAGATTATGATGAACCTTAAAGATTAGGACAATGATTTTAAGAGATATGAATGGATCATGCTAGTGAGATCTAAAATCTTAAAATACTAATTTTAAATATTCCTGGTCGTAGAATATTGAGTTGGAGATCAATATTTCGGATAGACTGGCACATTCTATGTATGCTTGATGGAGAGGGTGGCAGATCTCACTAGCCACTTGTGTGGGATACTAATATAAAGATGTGAGTGCTCATTTGATAAGTGAGTTCATTGAATTGACTCGATGAAAGAGAACATCTTATAAAAGCCTTACTTGTATGTCAAAGATGGTTCTCTAAATGGAAGTTGTGCAAGTGATCCTTAGACCTGAGATCACCATAAAATTTTATGCACATAAATTCATATTTTGGTTCATACTCAAGCATGACTTTAAGACAAGTATAGGGTGTTCTAGATATGGTAGGAGTGTGTACGAAGGTTGTGAGTAGGTTAACATAGAATTAATCACTCCTAGTAAGAGGAGATCGCATCTTGTGTATTCTCATTCATAGATGACTCAGAAAAAAAATTTTGGCCGAAAGTAGGAAGGAGATTAGAAAGAGTTTCTAATACTTTTTCATTCGAGTTATCATTGGTTAATTGAGAATCAATATAAATATGTGTTTGAGTTTGACATGATTCCATACTCATGACATATTCAGGATGCTGGGATGATCGAAGGATTATATTGCATGGTAACTTGCCACTGAAGGGCATATTTGATATTTTTATTAAATTTTTATATCTTCTGAGTAGTCATGATATGTTGCTAGATGTCAATCTTGACTTGTAGATTTTTGATCGAATTAAAGAGTTTAATTTGAATGTCAATTAGAAAGAGTTCTAATTACTGAAATTGGGTTAGCTCAATTGGACCTAAATCGATTAGATTAAATTCTAATCAAATTAGATCAACTTGTACCTAAATTTACTACTAGCTAGATATAAAATCCAATGGGTCACATATATATAAAAATTGGCCAAGGACCCTTTTTTAAAAGGTTGATTAAAATTTTGGATTCAATCGGGGTTCCAATAAGCATGCTATCATGTGTGGAATCCCTAGCTCTTTTAGAGATCAATTTGGTCTCATGCCTTGCTCATTTGCTAGCCTAATTTAGTAGACATTTGGGTCAGGTCAAGCCACCTGGAAGTAGCTAAAAAGAGGCACCATATCTGGTGTACACGCCAAATAACTAAGAGTCCAACTTAAGAAGGACTCTTGGCACTAATATGCAAAATACATGCGCACTTTATTTGTGGCATGGAGAAGGACTGAGAATCCTTCTATTTTGGGCCCCTATTTTTATGGCAAGTAGATCAGATGATGAGCCACCTAGTCCACTTTTTGAAGTATGAAAAATATACCAGATTGTGTGTGAAAAAATTGCTCGAAACATTGTTGCATGCGTGATAGGTTTTTCTGGATGTGTGAAGGGACGTGAAGACTCCTTCTATTTAGGGAGTCTTAAGCAACCTTTTATTTGATAATTTTTGTGATAAGGATCAATTTTAAGTGTTGATCATGTGATAAAAATTTAAAAAATTATCAAATTAAGAAAGGTCATTTTTCACACCCTTTTCTGGGCGTGCGCGCACGTGACAGGGAGAAGGTGCTCGCATGTCTCTTCAGTGAAGAATCCTTCTCACATATGAACTCTTATCCAAATAATGTGTCATTTGGTGATGGCCTTTCTATTTGAATAAAAGTTTATGGGGCAAAATTTTATGATAATCTGATGTGTGAAGAGATACAAACAGCATCTCGTTCTAGGCATGCACAGGTGAGAAGGCAAGAATCGATGTATCATCCCTTGAAGAGTCCTTCTGTTTAAGGACTCTCAAATAAGTGATATGAGGACTTGATATATCTTTTTAGATGAGGCATGCCTTCTCTGTTTGTACCCTATCTAGTGCTATTAATAGGAGACAGCAGATAGAGTGATCATTCAATTCTTACATCCCCTATCCACTCCTCTCCCTCTCTTACAACTCTAGATTTTAGGACAAGGCTTGTTCTTTTAAGACAAGCCTAATCCTAATAGCTCTAAGGGTTTAAGAGGTCTAGAAAAAGGTGATCAAATTCAATGGATGGTTCAAAAAGGTTCAGACTCAGGTCTGGAGGAAAATCTGATTGATTGGTGGCTAGTTGAATTCTAGGAGCTAGAACTCTTGAAACAAGGTGAAGAAGGAGTGCTATCCTTGGTTCAATTTCTGTGTGGATCATCGTTGGAGGGTAGATACTTGAATAAAAATTAGATTAGCATTATAGATATTCTTCTGATCCAAATTTATTTTATGGTACTTTGATTGATATAGTCAAGAGTTTCTGGGTATTAAGGTTTTCGATACATTAGATATTTTTAATAAAAATTTTAAACACCTAATCCTTTTGCTGCACCATCAAAACCTAACACTAATGCCTTCTGTGTGAGCTAACACTCTCAAAAAGGAAGATCTGATTAGGGTTTCGAGTGGACAACCTAAAACGGTCGGATGAGCTATGCAGCTGCTCGATATTTGGAAGAATCTCATACCATACCTATCAGTAGTGGTGATCATCGATCCATGCAAAGATAATGAGTTCTGAACTCATCTGATTAGATCTAATAGTTAGATCTGATTTACGACATCGATGTGATTGATGCTATTTTTTCTTTATATCAGATAATTTTTTTTATATGAAAATTTCATATCATAAATTTTTAGTAGATAGTTTGAATCTGATCTAAAGCATGCATAGAAAATTAAAATATTTAATCTATTATCTTTCGCTATGCAAAATTTTTAAAAATATATGCTTTGAACTGTCGATTTTTTATTTTGTATGACAATACATTACATAATGAGAGCTGTTATGAGCGATGAATTTAGTTGTAAATTTGATAATGCTTAGCCAAAGGAGATACTTCAAATATTGAATAAGTCCTTTGGCATACTTGAGAATTTGTCCTCAATTGGGCATCGGTCCTTTAAGAGAGGAAGAAAATGCAAGGTGCAAAAAAATCATGCTAATCCTAAGCAGTCTAAGGCAGACTAGAGTCATGCAAAATTGGATAAGCCTAGGAAGAGAAATCAGCAAAAGATTGCCAGACAAGGTACTTATATGATAATAATTTCTCTATCTGTGATACTACTACCTAGATATTGGATATCAAAAATCTGATTCATATCTACAATTCATTGCAGGAACTTCAGATTAGTGAAGAACTCGAGAAGAGCAAACGATTCCTGAATGTTAGAGATAGAAGAGCTATTCCAGTTCTAGCTATAAGAAAGGTTCAACTTGCTCTAAATTCAAATATCATTGTTTTAGATAACTATCACTATTGTCCATCTTTCCTTATGAATGTTATTTTCATTGGCCTTTTGGCTAAGGAGGATTATAATTTTTCTATAAAGAAAAATTACTATGATATCATTATGAATGGTGTCACAATTATACATGGATAATTAAAAGGTGGCATTTACATATTATTACAGTCTGTTAGTATAATATACACATCGAACAAATATTCAAGAATAGATAATGTCATAGATGCCTATCTTCGACATTGTAGGCTCGATCATATAAACAAGAACAGGATAGAAATGTTAATCAAGAAGGGTGCCCTTGAAATCAATGATTGTGAATCATTGTCGATCTGTGAGTCCTGTCTTCTTAGAAAGATGATCAAGTCATCCTTTACTAAAAAAAGATGAATGAATCAGTGATGTTCTAGGTATAGTACATAGAGATATATGTGGACCTACGAATAGTGGTGCCATAGGAGAGCATTACTACTTCATTACATTTACTGATGACCTATTGAGATATGGATACATCTACCTTATGAAGCACAAGTCCGAATCATTTGAAATATTCAAATAATTTCGTAATGAGGTAGAAAAATAAATTGGGAAGAGTATTAAAACTCTTCGATTTGACTGAGAGGGTAAATACCTTTCCAATAAATTTTTGACATATCTAAAAGAGAAAGTGATTTTTTCATAATGAAAATTTTGACATAAAATTTACATCAACTATCTATAACTTACTAGCATCACATTATTCAAGATTTTGCTCCATGTTAGAAATTATCTGGCCTTCTAGCTCCACAACAAATTTCATCTATTGGATCAAGTGAAAGTGAAGCAGATAGCCACCCCATTTTACTTAGTTTTTTGTTGGAATTTTAGCATCTCATTGTCTTAGAATACTAGTGCTAGATGTTTTTATTGGGAATTATGTCCTAAAACCAATCGTGTGATGATTGAATTCCTCTTTATATATAAATTATTGATTATTGAATAAAAGTTATTCCGATATTTTTCATCATAAAAGTTACATCTTCTTTGTAGAACTCGTATTGTGATAAAGTTCTTAGAACTATGTTAATGAACAATAAAGAGAGGATTTATCATATAGTTCTTAAATATGTTCGCAATCAAATGATATATCATTTGTTGGGTATAAAATACCCCCCCAGCCGAAATTCGTGCCAGGAGTGACCCTCCCGGGACTCTGCCGACGTCCGACCTTCGGTGACATCTTTTCGAACCTCTCCGACGGTCGAGCTTCCGCAATATTCTCAAGTTCTGTCGGTGGATAAGCTCCCAAAGCTTCTTCCACGAGTGTCGATCAGGTTCCCCCGACGGATGAACTCCTGCCGCATCTCCCGGGCTTCTCCAGCGATAAGCTTCTTCGGTTGACCATCAAGCTGCTCCAAGTGCTCTCTGGATTCTACCATCGACCGATCTCCTACAAGGGTCAACCGTTCTCCGGACACCTTCCGGATCTTTTCTGACAAGATTCGATCGACTCCAATCCAAATTTCTTCCAGAACTACGTCGGTTCGTCAATGGCCGAACTTTTCCAACAGCAGATCTCCACGACGGACGGGCTCCATCCAAGTTCCTACGGCAGTCGACCGCCTTCTGGGTTTCATCCGGGCTCCTACGGGAGCCGGACTTCTTTCCCGCACTCCTACTGCAGGTAGACTTCGTCCGAGCTCCTACGGGAGTCAGACTTCAGCCCTGAGCTCTCATTGCAGGTAGACCTCATCCGAATTCTTACAAGGGTCGGACTCCGAGCCTCCGCCACAAGCGATCTACACCGAGCTTCTGCTACAAGCGATCTACTCCGAGCTTCTGCTACAAGCGATCTACTCTGAGCTACTACTACAAGTGGTCTACTTCAAATTTCTACTATGAGTGGTCCGCGTCGGATTTCTACTGTAAGCCTCCACCCGAGCTCCCCTTGTGAACGAATTCCTTCCAGACTTCTATTACAGGCAGGCTTCGGTCGAGCTTCCTCAACAAATGATCCCCATTCAGACTTCTATGGGAACCAGACTCCGACCGAACTTCTATAGCAGACAGATTTTGGACGAACTCCTACGATGCATGGGCTCCAGCAGTCAAACCCCTCTAGCGGGTGAACCTCTCTAGCGCCATCCGACATCTACTGCCGGTCGACCTTCTGTCAGATTCTGCGTGAAACTGAACTTCATCCATAGAAAGCCCCTGACCGAGCTTTTACAGTAGATGACCTTCGCCTGCAGTACTAACACTCAAGGCACCCAATGGTAGAAAGCTCGCCAGCAACATCCAAGCTCCTCTCAGATGGAGAGCTACCCCTCTCCACCAGACACCCCAACCGAGCTTCGACCGACAGGCCTGGACTCCCTGGCAGGCCATCGTAATGGCCGCGACTCTGCTCCACTTCCTATAATAAATTCCATGCGGCTCCATCATGCTCTGGCAAGTCACGACAATGGACATCACTCCACTCTCTACAACAGGCTCCATGTGGCAGGCCACGGCGATGGCCATGACTCCACTCCACTACTCTCCATAACAAACTCCTCATGGCCCCAAACGGCCCACTACCAGGCGGTTACAAATATCGCTGTCAATCTGTTACGCCCTCCACCTATAAAAAGGGGACCCCCAGATATGTTATTCTCTAAGCTCTAATCTCTATCTAAAAATTCTGCTAAAATTTTTGTTCGAGCACTCCATTCTTGTTGAGGCAGAGAACTGACTTGAGCATCGGAGGGTCTTGCCGGAGCACCCCCAACTCCAGTTTAGACTTTCTTTGCAGGTCCCGACGGCGATCGTGACTCCCTCGACTCCAGCTTCTCCGACGCTGGTGGATTTTTGCATCAACAGGATTGGCGCTAGAGGAAGGGGTGTGTCTTCATAGTACCCTTGTTCTTAAAGGAGCACTCAACGGGATCACCTCCGGTCATCTTCTTCGACATCTCCTCCTCTGGTTGCCTGCCTGATCTCCACCTGATGCCTCCCCGAAGGGCATCCACTAGGTGGTCAACGGCCTCCACGGCCAAATCCCAGCGAGCTCCGCAAGCCCCGGCCTCATCTCCGATTTTCCAGGCTCCTCCGACGACGACGACGGCAGTCGGCATGGAGCAGTTTGACCTGCTGGTTCAACAGGTCAGAGGCCTCACCAAAGCAGTACAGGTCATGCAGCAGCAGCCGCAGGCATCAGTGCGACTGGAAAGAGCGTCGCTGGAGTTCCAGAATCTGACGATCGGGCAGGCCACATGGGCCAGCCGCCCTGTCTTTCCCAGAAAAGAAAAATAGAAGGCGGAGAGTCCTCCGTCCGATCATGATTCAACCCCCAGAGAGTCCCTACCTCCGCTCCACCAGAAGACCCTCGAGGCCCGCAATCGAGAGGACCTCCTGGATCAGAGATTCCAGCAGATGAACTGGTGGATCGAAGAGCTCCACCGCGCTCCCACTGCTTACAGTGAGGATATCTGCACTGACCCTCATTTTTCTCAAATGATCATGCAAGAACCAATCCCGCCGAACTTCAAGCTCCCCCAATTTGAGAGCTACGACGGGACCTCGGACCCGGTCGACCACCTGGAGGCCTTTCGGACCATGATGCTGCTCCATGGCGTGCCAAACACCATCTTGTGTCGAGCTTTCCCGTCTACCTTGAAGGGAGCAGCAAGGAATTGGTACTCGGCACTGAAGTCGGGTACAACCTTCTCCTTTGACCAGATGAGTCACCAGTTCGTGGCTCATTTCATCAGCAGCCAGCATCCCCGGCGAGGTTCGGAGTCCCTCATCAACATCAAGCAAAAGGAGGGAGAATCCATCCGAGCTTACGTCAACCGCTTTAACGCCGCCGCCCTGGAGGTCCGGAACCTGGACCAATCGGTTGTAATGGCCGTCTTAAAGAGCGCCCTTCAAAAGAATGACCTCCTCTTCTCCCTAGAAAAGAAGTATCCCAGAGACTTTGCCGATCTGCTGGCTCGGGCCGAAGGATATGCCCAAGCGGAGGAAGCCTTCAAGCTGAAGGATGAGGAAGCTGCGAAGGAGCGGCAGGTGGGCGACTCCAGCAAGCCCGCAGTTGAAAGAGGGCCGAGTGAAGCTCAGCCACGTTCTCGGACTCCTCCCGGGTACAAGTGCCCCTAGACTTCTCCCCGAGCATGCAGGCAGAGAAGCCCGGACCGCAGGGTTCAACGGGGCTCCCCCAGGAAGATTCCGCAGCTATGCCCCCCTCAATGCGTTGAAAACCCAGATGCTGATGGAGGTCAGAGAGCAGCTCCCAAGGCCAGAAAGAATGCGCACACACCCCGAAAAGTACAATCCTAACAAGTTCTACCTCTACCATCGTGACCACGGCCACAACATAGAGGAATGCATTCAACTCCGAGACGAGATCGAGGAGCTCATCAGACGAGATCGGCTCGACAGGTTCATTCGACGCCGGCCTGAGGATAGAGAGGATCAGCCAAGGGCCCTACCCCAACCTGAGCCACCGAGGAGGGAAGAGCAGTCTGGAGATCGGCCTCCAATTGGGATCATCAACTCCATCTCTGGAGGACCTCGACGGGGAGCAGACCTTCTACGACCATGGGATTTGAAAAATCTGTAAATGTATTACCAACGACTTTGCTTTAAATCAAGATTCCTTTCAGATTTGCATATCTTTCCCTTTTGGCATGGATCCGTAGCGACAGGGGATAACCCTTTCAAACAATGAAAACAAAGCCATGTTAGAAACAGGAGGAGAACCTTATCCTAACCTAGGGCAAAGTTGAAAGTCCGGTTATTTTAAGACCAGACGGGGGGAGAGGCCCATATAACGGCCCTTATGTGCCCCCACGGCCATATTAAGAACAGGAGGAGAACCTCATCCTAACATGAGCAAAGTTGAAGGTTCGATTATTTTAAGACCGGACCGGAGGAGAGGCCCATATAACGGCCCTTATGTGCCCCCACGGCCATATTAAGAATAGGAGGAGAACCTCGTCCTAACATGAGCAAAGTCGAAGGTCCGGTTCTCCTTAGACCGGATGGGGGGAGAGGCCCGACAACGCCCTTATGTGCCCCCACAGTCCTGTTAGGGACAGGAGAAGAACCTCACCCTAACAAGAGCAAAGTTAAAGGCCCGGTTCTCCTTAGACCGGATGGGGGGAGAGGCCCTGCAACGTCCATATGTGCCCCCACAGCCCTATTAGGGACAGGAGGAGAACCTCGCCCTAACATGAGCAAAGTCGAAGGCCCGGTTCTCCTTAGATCGGATGGGGGGAGAGGCCCTACAACGCCCATATGTGCCCTCACAGCTCTGTTAGAGACAGGAGGAGAACCTCGCCCTAACATGAGCAAAGTCGAAGGCCCGGTTACTTTTAGATCGGATGGGAGGAGAGGCCCTGCAACGTCATATGTGCCCCCACAGCCCTGTTAGGAACAGGAGGAGAACCTCATCCTAACCTAAGCTGAAATCGACTACATCAGGGATAAAATCGACTACATTAGGGATAGGAGGAGAACCTCGTCCTAATGCCAACTAAGATCCGATCATTCAAGATCTGATAAGAAAAAGAGAACCTTCTCGACGGCCCCTCTACGCTCCCGCGACCCCGTAAAAAGTTGGGGAGAACCCTTACTTAAAAAGAGGGGGGAAGTTAAAAAGAAAAGCGACGAACTACACCAGCGACAAATGAAAAATAAATTACATCAAAGATACAGGGGACCTCGTCTCAGCGAGGATGGGGATTCTTATCAAAAATTCTCGGTCTCCAGGAGGGCTCTCAACACAGACCAAGGATAAGACGGCTTCCTCAGGGCGACGAGAAGTTCAGACCCCCGAGCTCGAACTCCGAAAGGAAGCGCCAAACTCGAGTGACCCCGGACAAATCTGTGGCCATAAACAAAGGGGACAGGTCAATGCAACGATGATTGGGTACCTTCGAATGACATCGATATCGAGCAAGGCAAAAATCGAAAGAAGTTCGGCAAACGACAACTCAACACATGAGTAGAAGAGGTAATAGAAAATTTTCTTTTCATTTCATTAACTAAGTATGCGTTGCAAAGCCCTTAAGGCCGAAAAAGAAAGATGACAAGAAAAGCAAGCCAACGTGGCAACGACCAGAAATTTTCAGACAACATCGACATCGAATGAGATAAATATATATATATATAAATAAAAGAAGTTCGACGGACGACAACTTGACGCAAAGTGCGGACAAGGTAACAAAAAATCTCCTTTTCATTTTCGATTAATAAGGTATACGTTACAAAGCCCTGCAGGCCAAGAAAAGAAGAACAATACTACAAGACCTGAAAGGAATACATTAGAGACCGCTTTAAGCTTTCGACTTCTCCTTCCAGTTCCATCTTTCTCAGTAGTATTTCTCAGTATGTATGATGAACCCATCGACTCTCACCCTCCGCCTCATTCTGCCCCATTGCCGAAACCCTAACCCTAAGGGGAAAAGGGGGGGATAGAACTCAAGGGGCGGCGGTGGCGACGGCGGCGGCAACGACGACCTGCATCAAGAAGAACCGGAAGTACCTCGGAGGCTGCGGTAACACCGGAGGCATGCACCACCACCATATCCTCTCCGACAATTACCATCCTAGGTACTTCGACGAGGTCAGCATGCGCTACTTCCACCGCCCCCGCAACAAGTTCTACTGTTCCACCATCAGCGCCGACCGCCTCTGGTTCCTCAACCCCGACGACGTCAAGAAGCCTGCCACAGCTTATGACGGCAACTCTACCCCTTGATCGGTGTCGCTCCGTCAACTACTTCAAAATTCTCGGACGGGACGCACTCACCGGCCAGTTCCATTATTAAATTCCTGTTGTTAAAGGAATTCTCCCTCGAGTCCCCTTCGAAGCTGTGGGAGCCCTCAGTGGCAGCTCGACGGCCGCTGAACTTGCGGGCCACTATTTTCCTTCTCCTCCTCCTCTCGATCCATAGCATCCCCTCGAGACAGACCTCCAGGGCAGAAGCTTCGGTGGGAGAACTCCTTGAAAGGGCTCGGAGGACTGAAGGCTCAGCGTCGTAAGGGACATCGACAGCGAGGGCCGCCCAGGCAACTCCTACGTCCGTGCCTGCAACAAGAGAAAAGAAAGAAGGAAATCCCGAAAGATCGGGAAAGATTGCGAATAAACCCTCGGAAGCTGAACAAACAATGCAAGAAGAGAAATGAACAATAGCAATGACAAGAGAAGTTTCGGGACCAACCTAGATTGGCCCGACGTAGGCGGGGAGCCGGCGGAGATGGCGGGGATTGACGCAAAGGATGCTTAGGGTCGAAAAGGGCATCGATGGGCGGCAGAACTCTCAGATAGAAGAAAGGCACCGACTGGACTCTCAGGCGAAGTGAAGTCCTTGGAGGGAAAGAGTGGGTTTAAATAGGCAACAGGGCCTGGCACAGTCATGACGGCGGATATCCCTAGGCCGACCAATGCCCGCCACATGTCCCACTCACCACGGCATACGTTTGACTGCTGGCGGGGCCATTATGGCGTGGCACTTGGGACTGTGCTCCGACGAAAATTTCGAAAAGTCTCTTCGGATCGCCCCGATTAGAAAAAGACTCCGGCATGCGCGCATTAAATACCAGGATATCTGAGGGCGGTCGCGTGCAGAATTCAAGGGGGTAACTTCGGCTATAAAAATTTCTCTATACTTCCTTCATTTGAAACTCGAACTCGAAAGTAGGGGGACTGGTGTTAGGTATAAAATACCCCCCAGCCAAAGTTCATGCCAAGAGTGACCCTCTCAGGACTCTGCCGACGTCCGACCTTGGGCGACATCTTTCCGAACCTCTCCGGCGGTCGAGCTTCTGTAATATTCTCAAGTTCTGCCGATGGATAAACTCCCACAACTTTTTCCACGAGTGTCGATCGGGTTCCCCCGACGGACGAACTCCTGCCGCATCTCCCGGGCTTCTCCAGCGATAAGCTTCTTCGGTTGTCCATCAGGCTGCTCCAAGTGCTCTCTGGATTCTACCATCGACCGATCTCCTACAAGGGTCAACCGTTCTCCGGACACCTTTTGGATCTTTTCTAACAGGATTCGATTGACTCTAATCTGAATTTTTTTCAGAACTACGTCGGTTCGTCAGTGGCTGAACTTTCCCAATAGCAGATCTCCACGACGGATGGGCTCCATCCAAGTTCCTACGATGGTCGACCACCTTCTGGGTTTCATCCGGGCTCCTACGGGAGCCGGACTTCTTCCCCGCACTCCTACTGTAGGTAGACTTCATCCGAGCTCCTATGGGAGTCGGACTTCAACCCTGAGCTCTCATTGCAGGTAGACCTCATCCGAATTCTTACAAGGGTCGGACTCCGAGCCCCCACCATAAGTGATCTACACCGAGCTTCTGCTACAAGCGATCTACTCCAAGCTTCTGCTACAAGCGATCTACTCCGAGCTTCTGCTACAAGCGATCTACTCCGAGCTACTACTACAAACGGTCTACTTCAAATTTTTACTACGAGCGGTCCGCGTCAGATTTCTACTGTAAGCCTCCACCCGAGCTCCCCTTATGAATGAATTCCTTCCAGACTTCTATTGCAGACAGACTTCGGCCGAGCTTCCTCAACAAATGATCCCCATCCAGACTTCTACGGGAACCAGACTCCGACTAAACTTCTATAGCGGATAGATTCCAGACGAACTCCTACGATGCACGGGCTCCAGCAGCCGAACCCCTCTAGCGGGTGAACCTCTCTAGCACCATTCGACATCCACTATCTGTCGACCTTCTTCGGATTCTACGTGAAACTGAACTTCATCCACAAAAAGCCCCTGACCGAGCTTCTACAGCAGATGACCTTCGTCTGCAGTACTAGCACCCAAGGCACCCAACGGTAGAAAGCTCGCCAGCAACATCCGAGCTCCTCTCAGACGGAAAGCTACCCCTCTCCACCAGACACCCCAACCGAGCTTCGGCCGACAGGCCTAGACTCCCTGGCAGGACACCGTAATGGCCGCGACTCTACTCCACTTCCTATAATGGATCCCACACGGCTCCATCATGCTCTGGCAAGTCACGACAATGGACATCACTCTACTCTCCACAACAGGCTCCACGTGGCAGGCCACGGCGATGGCCATGACTCCACTCCACTACTCCCATAACAAACTCCTTATGGCCCCGAACGGCCCACCACCAGGCGGTTACAGACGTCGCTGTCAATCTGTTACGCCCTCCATCTATAAAAAAGGGACCCCCAGATATGTTATTCTCTAAGCTCTAATCTCTATCTAAAAACTCTGCTAAAATTTTTATTCGAGCACTCCATTCTTGTTGAGGCAGAGAACTGACTTGAGCGTCGGAGGATCTTGCCGGAGCACCTCCAACTCTGGTTTAGACTTCCTTTGCAGGTCCCGGCGGCAACCGTGACTCCCTCGACTCCAGCTTCTCCGACGCCGGTGGATTTTTGCATCAACATCATTAAAGGATGATGACATTTATCGAGTGGAGGTCGTTGTATGCCATATGGGTTGGTTGTCCTTTTAACTAAGAAGTATGGTGACACTAGTATGGCATACAAGTAAGATGTAGGAGTACATCATCAATGAATAAATGACTCACTTGTTGAACATTCTATTGTCAAGAGCTGCTCGTGAAGCATATGGGCCTAAGTATCCCTCAGACTTAAGAACTATAGTAACTTACAAGCAACTCACTGTGCTTTGGTGTCGGACTATATAGATTTGCGGTGATGGAAGGCTACTGGGTACAGTCAAGTACTTGCGAAATCTATGTGTGGATCAAGATGTGATTGACCCTTTAGAATTATAGGAGCTGATGTATCACTGTATTTCAATTTAGTAAAATCTTGATCTGAGTAATTCATGAGATAGATTTGAATGATTGAAATATAATATAAATGGAATACTCTCAGTTGATAATTAACCTGAGATCATCCTAGAGCATTCAGAGTCAAAGAGATGAATTATGCGATAACCATATATGTAGATTTTAAAATATTTTTTATGATAATTTGACCTATCTGAATATCAAAAATCATTACTAGATGGTATCTCGATTAGTACAAGAATTGATTCCTATGCTATCGGCTTAATATTTGAACCTATGGAGCCACGTACACAAGTCAGACATCGCAGGAAAGTATTGGCTTATATTTATATATCCAACTTGGAAGTACTTAACTTGATTGAACATATAAGTTAACTTGATTGAGAATTAGGTTATGGGTCAAATGAGATTAAAGTATTGACTATGTCTAGCTAGCACTACACATGAAATTCAGATTCAATCCCGAGGATGAACAATCTCTGATCTATGATCCATGGAATCTATAAGAGATTGAATTTAAGTACTAATTAATTTTAGATTAGATCTAATTTAATTAGATATAATTGGATTCAAAATTTCAAGTTAGACTTGATTCTAAAGTCTTAAAGATTTTAAGATTAACAGCCTTTCGAAATTATTTCGAACCAGCTTCAAATTAGATTCGAATCAGACCCTTTTTGGATGATATATGAGGAATCCTACATACACTAGGATTTTCTTCTCTTTTGGCCAACCAGCACCTTGAATGGTGCAGGTTGTGGGCGTCCCATGTGGGTGTGAAATTGGGTGCATTGTGGGTGCCATATGTGATGGCAATTCTATCTCATGTAGGAGTCCTTCTTTCATGAGTATTGGACTGATTCAAAGTATATTTAAATTAGGAGTTCTATACTTAATGGGTCATAAGAATCATCTATAAATAAAGAGGATCTCTATCTATGGATGCATAGCAAACAAATTAAATTGAGAGAAGAGAGAAAGAGAGAGAGACGTGAGAAAAGGGAGCCATCTTCCCTGGCGTGTCCCCTTCATTGCCGCCCATCTTCTCCTTATCGTGGGTCCTCCCTTGGGCATCTATTTTGTTGGTGTGAGGCATCACACTAGTATATCTTCTTCCTCATTTGGTTGGGTTGCAAAGATGCTTTGATCAGAGTTCATCCCATTTTTCTGCGTTGTCTGGCGTGCATGCAAAGTAGAGGGTCTGCACTTTCAGGCCTCTGTGAAGGTTAATTTTAGATTTTTTAAGATTTGATCTCCTATTCTACTACTATCTAGATAAAAATTTGATTCTTATTCATATAGATTTGTAAAAATTTTTTTGATGCAATCTTGGTTGCCCGAAGAGAAATAGTTTTTCTTCCCTTAAATTGGTATCAGAGCAGGTCTTTGATACATACATGTATAATTAATTTTTTTTGAATTATTTATATATTATATGGAATTAAAATTTTATATTAGATATTAAATCTAATTTAAATCTATTTAAATAAAATTTTTGAACTAATTTTGATTGGATTAGATGATCCTAATCAATGGTTGATTAAGATTGTTATAAATTTGTTATAACAAAATTTTACTATTACTGAATTGTTAATGAAATAACAACATGAATTAAAATCTATTTTAAATTTATTTTTATAAAATTTTAATATTTTTATTTTTATTAAGAAGTAGAATTTATTTCAGATCTGAATTGGATCCATTTTGATAGATATTTATTTAGATATGAATACTAATAAAATTCAACACTACATCAAAATAGATTTAACCAGAAATTTAATCCTTATGCATTCATATTTGCATCTAATTAATTTTTTATATGATGTCAAATCTGAAATTGATATTTTATAATCAATATAAGATATATTTTAGATCTGATATGATGGATATAATACATCAAATCTAATTAGATTAGATGAAGAACATTATTTATAAGATCAAGGATATGTTCATGATATAAATTATTTTATCAAAAATTGCATATTGATGTGATTACATATGAACTTAGATTTTAGATCTTAATAGCCTAGTACTCGAATTGATGAGATCACCAAATCATCTAATCATAAGAGATCGAAGAGAATAACCTCTCTCTTGCCTATTCGATGGGTTCTCTTATGACGTGTAGGGATGTCATTGTGATCTGATTTTATGAAAAAAATGATAGATTTTTATGAATTATTTTGATCATAAATATATTTAGATTAGATCTGAAGTGATTTATGATTCATTACAATAAGATAAATTCAGATATAAAATTATTTTAGAATTTAAATAGCATGTTACTTAAGATGTAATCGATATTGATCTAAAAGTTGTCATGATGCATGAGATATTTGTATGAAGTTTAGATGTATATATTTAATTATTAAACATATTATAAAAATTTATTTTTATAAATTAAAATATATAATATGCTTCACCTGAAATCCTGATAGAATAGTTTTACAGACTGAAACACATGTTTCACACACTTAAATTTGAATTAAGTTTGAATAATTTAGATTTGAGAATTGAAGATTATTAAGATACCACATAAAATGATGGGCAAAGGGTTAGCATGAATCAAGTCCTTCTAATAGATTAGACCTAGGATTAGAAACACATATGGACTAAGTAAAGAAATTGGTTAAATCTAATCAAGTGTTGAATTAAATTAGGTCAAAATTTCTCTAAATCAATCTCAATAGTTGAAGTTTGATCAAATCCATGTGTTTGACTCTAATAAATGGACCATGATCATGGCTCCATGGTTGAGCCCGAATCTTTCGATGGATCAAATCGAAACTAACTAACCAATTGGTATCTAAGGTAAGTTTGGCATATTCAAATCAAGTGATTTTTAATTGGGAGCTACTCACCTAGATATGCTTACGGTGAGTTAATGACACATCTCTCCCACTGATCTCACTTACTTGACCGACATAGTAGATTATGTTTTGATTAGGTCATTAGTCAATTCGAGTGACCCATGCCATCAAAGTTAATCAGTCTGACTGATTTAGGTGTCTTTAAACCAGCTTGTGTCTAATCTTCTACATGACTTAGTGAAGTCAGTGGAAGAATTTACAGCTTCTAGGTCAACTTTTTCTCTTATTCTCAGATTAATAAAATTAAATTTCTAAATTATTAAGTCCATAAAATGATACAGTTATAGGATAATTTGTTCATAGCCTCCCATTAAGGTGCATGATAATGAGTCTAATATTTCAAATAGGCATTGGAGATGCCACATGCCGGTGTCTATTACGTATTGAAATTATCATCCATCATATGATCATCATGATGTACCTTTAAATCAATGCTCAGATTGGTCGAGCGACACTCAGATCTAGATATCCGTTTGTTGGATGCACTTGGTATTGTTATGTTAATGGTTGGACCTAATCAAAATTTTTAGTAGAGGTGCCACACACCTACTGAAGGGCTGTCTTGGGTAAAACCTATTTGATAGAAGTTATTTAGAGAAATAATTGATTATAAACCTATCCATGGATGTACTAGGGTTGGTCGAGCTATACTCAAACCTGAATATAGTCTGTGTGGATTCTAATACCCACTAAGAAATTAATATAATTCCTCAAATTGGAGGTAGAGGCTACCAATTCATTTAAAATAGTAGGAGAACCTTTAGACTAAAATTCATATATTTGGGATTAAAAAGTAATTCATATACTAATAGGCTTATATTTTTTCTTTCAATTATGGCCAACATATTATCCCTCTGTATGCTATTGGACAGTGATAAGCTCACCGAATCTAACTTCGATAGCTAGTATCGAAAGTTGAAGATTGTCTTAGAGCACGAGAGGATTCTATACATCCTTACAGATGAGGCACCTGAAAAACCTACTTCCAATGCTCCTCGTGCAATGATAGACACTTATGTGAAGTGGCTCAATGACTGAATGACTGTACGTTGTGTGATGAGGGCAGCTATGAATGATGAACTTAGTCGTAAGTTCAAAGATGCGCAGCCTAAGGAGATCATTCAAATATTGAATGAGTCCTTCAGTACCCTTGAGGATGCGGAGAGATACAAAACCTCCTATGCAGTGTTTAATGTCTGTATGCAAGAAAGAACTTCAGTCATCGATCATATACTATACATGATTAAGCAGATTGAATGCCTGAGCAAACTTGACTTTCTGTTGTATGAACAGTTAGGCCAAGATGCTATCCTCAATTTGCTACCGAAATTCTACCTACCATTTTTCAGTCATTATAGAATGACGAAGCCTACAGTAAACTATCATGGTTTGCTAGGATTACTACAGACTTTTAAGAAGAATCACCGCAATAGAAGGAGGCGGTGAATTTAGTGAGAGGTTCATCTGTAGGTCATCGATCCTTTAGGAGAAGAAAGAAGAAGAAGGTACAGAAATCTCGTACCACCGATCTTAAGTAGAGCAAAATGTCAAAAGTTGACAAGAGCCAGATAGAATACTTTTTCTGTAAAAAGTAGGATCATTGGAAGAGGAATTGTCCTGCTTATATAGCCACCCTTAACCCAAACAGACCAAAGAATAAGAGAAAGAAGCAAATGGTTGCTTCACAAGGTACTTATATGATAACTCCTTATAATTTCTTTGTTTGTGATACTACTACCTGGATATTGGATATCAAAAATTCTGATTAATATATACAATTCGTTGCAGGGACTGTAGGTAAGCAGGAAGTTTTGAGAGGACAAGCGGTTCCTGAATGTTAAAGATGGAAGTCTTGTTCGAGTTCTGACCTTGAGAATTTTGCAGCTTATCTTCAAGTCCAGAGTGTCATATTAGATGATTATCATTATTGTCCTTCCTTTCTGCTGAATGTCATCTATGTAGGCTTTTTGACCAAATTTGGTTTCAAATTTATAATAAAGGATGATTTTTATGATATTATTATGAATGATACTATAATTATACGTGAATCATTAAAACATAGTATATACATAATATCACGACCTGTTGGTATAATATACACATCCAGTAAATATCCTAAATTAGATAATATCAAAAAATCCTACCTTTAGCATTATAGGCTTGGTCATGTGAACAAGAGTAGGATTGACAGGTTGATCAAGGAACGTGTCCTTGAAATAGATGATCATAAATCATTGCCAACCTACAAATCTTGTCTGCTTAGTAAGATGACTAAGTCACCTTTTAAAGAAAAAAATGAAAGAGCCAATGATGTCCTAGGTCTAATACACACTGATGTATGCAAACCTATGAACATTGGTGCTAAAGAAGGATACTACTATTTCATTACATTTACAGATGACCTATCAAGATATGGATATGTCTATCTTATGAAGCACAAGTCATAATCATTTGAATATTCAAATGATTCGATACTGAAGTAGAGAAATAGATTGGAAAGAGTATTAAGATCCTTCGGTCAGATTGAGGAGGTGAATACCTCATTAGTGAATTTTGACATATCTGGAAGAGAATGGGATTCTCTCATAGTGGATCCCTCCTGGAACACCACAACATAATGGGATGTCTGAAAGGAAGAATCAAATCTTGTTAGACATAGTCTGATCCATGATGGGCTTTGCGAGTGCCAATCTTCTTTTGGAGATATGCTCTAGACACTGTCTGCTATATTTTGAAAAAGGTACCAGCAAATCTATCGATAAAACTCGATATAAGATATAAACTAGACATAAGCCGATGCTTCACACTTTAGGATCTGGGGGTGTCCAGCTTATGTCAAGCATTTAAAGACAGATAAGCTTGGACCTAAGTCTGATAGATGCTTGTTCCTAGGATACTCAAAGGAAACTAAAGGGTACTACTTCTATTTTACTACAGAGCAAAAGGTATTTGTCAGCAGCAGGATAATCTTTTTGAAAAAGAAGTTCCTTAGAGAAGGAGCTAATACCTATAAAATTGAACTTGATGAAGTTCAAGAGGTGGAAGGACCGACACACAGAATTAGATTTGATTGAAGAATCAAATCTGAAGCCAGTAGAGGTGCCATTAAGAAGATCTGGTAGAATATCACATCGATCAGACAGATACTATGATTTTTTAGTCCAGAATGATGATCCCATCAAACTTAATAGGAACGATGAGGATCCGATCACCTATATAAAGGCTATGCAAAGGTCCGACTCTTAGAAATGGCTAGAGGCCATGAAGTCTGAGTGGAGTCTATGGAGATTAATGGTGTATGGATACTAGTTGATCCATCCAAAGGCATGAAACCCATAGGGTGTAAATGAATTTTCAAGAGGAAAAGAGAAGGAGACGAGAAGGTAGAGACTGTTGGGAATTGTGTCCCAAAGCCAATCATCAGCCTACTGACGATTGTGTTTATCATTGTAATTGTATATAAATTATTGAATTAATAAATATTATTTGATTTTCTCATCACTATGTATATCTCATTTTGAACTCCTGTTATGTGATGAAGTCCTTAGGACTATTTGATTCGATATAGGAAGATATATCGTTTAGTTCTTAAACCTTAAGTTCATGACCAAATGATATACTATTATTAGGATGATGCTATATCAAGTATAGATCGTTGTATGTCATGTACGTTGGTTATCCTCTTAACCAAAGAGTATAGAGACACTAGCATGGCATGTAAGTGAACGTAAGAGTACATCTCATAGAACATGACCAATTGCTGAGCACTCTGCTGTCAAGAGTAGCTCATGAAAGATATGGGTATAAGTGTCCCTCTGACCTCAGATCACCATGGTGACTTGCAAGCAACTCACTATGCTTTGATGTCGGACTATCTAAATTTTTAATTCAGTGATAAAAGGTTTTTAGGCATAGTCAAGTACTTGCGAAGTCGGTGTGTGAGTCAAGATGGAATTGACCCCTCCGAATAAGTAGGAGTTAATGTATCAGTATGTTTCAATTTAGTAAAACCATGATTGGGATAATCTATGTGATGGATTTTAAAAATTGAAATATAATGTGGATGACCATATCATGGTTGGCAGTTAAACCCCAGGTCACCTTGACTATTTAGATCAAAGAAAAGAATTATACGGTAACCATATGCCAATAGGTTCTTGAATGATGCTTTGCAATCTTTCGACCTATCCGAACATCAGGCATCATTGCTAGATAGTTACTTTGATTGGTATAGAAAGATTATTCTCATACTACTGACTTAGGTTCGAACCTATAGGATCACATTCAAAAGAAGTTTCTGACTTATTATATGGCTGATCAACGATTAAGAATCGTTTTAAGGAAAAACAATCAATTCGATTGATGATTAACCTTATGCAAAAGTTACAATAAATTAATTTGTTAATTATTAATAAATTATTAAAAGATTAATTAGTAATTAGTTTATTAATTCATTCAATTTAATTAAATATTAAGATTTGGATCTAATCTAATTGAATTAGATTCAATTTGGTTTGACCCGATTAGGTTATGAGATGATCTAATCGTTAAGGGTGTTCAATTCCTGATATGATCAGGACTTGAGCTCGATTAATTTTTTATTTGATTAAGATTTGATCCAAACTATTTGCTACCTAATTAGATTAAGTTTAATGATCCAATTGGGTTTAACCTAATTTGGTTGGGTTAAGAATCTAATTGGATGAGAACAACAATTCGAATTCAAATCTCTTGCACCTCTTTTATCTGTGCCCTCTTATTCTTCACGTAAAAAATATTTTATATAATTTTTTTATGTTTAGAAGCTTTTTTTATATCCTTATCTTAGTTTTTTTGAATTAAAAATTGGTTGATTTAAATTTGAGTTCAAATTGGTTTGAATTTGAATGAAAAACCTAGAGTTCAAATTGAGTTGGACTCTCCTCTTCACGCCACCATATTTCTCCATGCATAAAGTATTTTTGTGTGAGATTTTTTATACCATCCTAATATTGATCAACCTATCTCTAAGTTAATAAGATAAAAATAAAGTTTGATTCAAAATTTAATTCAAATTTGATTTGAATTGGTGATAAGGATCAACCAACACTTGAATTTGAACTAAAACTACCTTATTCTTATCCTTATCTTCCATGGGATACCAACCTTAAAAGGGGATCAATTTTGTATGAGATTAAAAGTAATATTTGGTGTAAGAAACTTGAGAGAGGGGACATAAAAAGTTGAGAGTGGGTTGGGCTTCCGTGCATGAGAAACAGAGGAAGTATTCTTCCTTTCGGGCGTGAGCTGTGGGTTCTAGGGTTTCATCTCTAGATTTTGTGAGAAGAAAAATACAAGAGTGAGTCTTGTCCAATCTTTCACACCATCACCTCTTCATAAAGCTTCATCTTTTGATCTAAAGAAGTCTGGGAGATCCAAAGAAAGGAGCTTGGATCAGCCATCCAGAGCCTTCGACGCGAGCTAGCACTCCCACGAAGGAAGATCCGATCAGAGCTTCGAGTGGATGATCTATAGAGGTCGGATGATCTGTGCAGCTACTCGACATCAGCGAGAGCTTTGTACCATATTTATCAGTAGTGGAGATCATCGACCCATGAAAAGGTGATGAGTTCTGAACTCTACCGACATAATCTAAAAGTTAGATCAGATTCAAGGCATCAATGTGATTGATGCAGTTTTCTATTTTATATCAGATTTTATATATAAATTTTTTATATCATAGATTCTTAATGGTAGTTTAGATCTAATTTAAGGTATATTTAAAATATTAAAATATTTAATCTTTTATTATTTCATTGTAAAATTTAAAAAATACATGCTTTGAACTATCCATTTTTCCTTAAGATGGTATCGGAGCAAGATTTCTTATGATATGAATTTTTTGCATATAATCTAATTTTAATTATTTAGATTAGATCTATATAGTTAATTTTGAATCTGAGTAGTATAGTAATCTGATTGGATAGATCCTCATAGCCATCTGGTCATAGGAGAAATCAGAATTTTACTATCCTATTTACCCATTCGATGGGATCTCCTATAGCGTGTAGGGGTGCTGCGCGATCTTTTTCATAATGATGAATAATGAAAAAAATTTTAAAATTTTATTTTAGATCTAAAATAATATATATTAGATCTGAAATTAGAGTCTTGATTATTAGATGATTGATTATAAAAATATTTTATAAAATTAAAAACTATTTTCAAACTTCGAATTCGAATCCATATCAGCCTAAAACTTAATTAAGAATTAAGCGATCTAGATTTGAGAATTAAAGATCTAAGGTATTAATTTCATAACTTATGGGTTAATGGGTTAGCTCGAGTCAAATCCATTTAACTGGGTTAGACCTAGGGTTAGAAATCATTGATAATGGATCATGTTAGTAATTGATCAAATCTAATTAAAAATTAATTCTGATTAGATCAATTTTTTCTCTTGATCAATTTCAATAAATATAGTTGGTCAAGTCCATGTCTTTGATTAGACCAATATAGACTTTGATCGTAGCTCCGTGGTCGAATCCAAGTCTATAAGTTGATCAAATTGAAAATGACTAACCAGTTGGTGTCTAAAAAAAGTATGGCAACTTTGATCGGTTGTCATTAATTGACTGCTACTCACATAGATTGAGTCTATGTCGAGTTAATGGCATATCCCTCCCATCGATCTCACTTACCTGGCCAACATGGTGAATCATGTTTTGATTAGATTACTTAATGATTAGAGTTGACCCATGTTAACTAGAAAATCAATGTGACTGATTTAGGTGCCCCTAGTTCGACTCATCTTGCGTCCTCTTCATGTCTTGATGAAGTCAGTAGGAGGATTTATGATTGGTTGGCTGGATCAGCTTTTACCTAATCTTCTTTAATCTGACTTGGTGAAATCAATGGGAGGATTAAGATTAACTAGTCAAGTCTTTTCTTATCTCTCAATTCAATTAATTAAATCTTCTAAAATTGTTAGGTTTCTAAAAATAAAATAGTTATGGCGATAATTAGATCATAGCCTTCCATTAAGTTGGGTGATAATGAGTCCAACGGTTCAGATGATCATTGAAGGTGCCACACGTCTGGTGCTCATCTGGCTGTCAAAATTATCATTCATAATATGTTGTTTTAGTTGTCTTTCTGATGCTGATCAGGTTGGCTGAGCTACACTCGGATCTGATCACTCATTTGTTAGATACACTAAATTCTGGTATGTTAATAGCTGGACCTAACCAGAACTTTCAGTGGAGGTGCCACACACCTGCTGAAGAGGGGTCTGAGATAAAATTGAATACTAAAAATTATTTGGTAAAATAATTAGTTAAGAACTTACCCGCAGATATCAAAGGTTGGTTGAGCCACACTCGGGCCCATCTGCAGTCCATATGGATTCTAGTACCCACTAAAAAATTAATGTAATTCCTCGAATTGAAGATAGAGACTATCAATTCGAATAAAATAGTGGGAGAACCTTTAGACTTAAATCCATGTCTTTAGACTTAATCAATTCATATACTAATTAGGTTCTAATTTTTTTTTACAGTTATGGCCGCCACCTTGTCGCTCTGATCACTATTAAATAGTGATAAATTGATAAGACCAAATTTCGATAGCTGGTATCGAAAGCTCATAATTATTCTGAAGCACGAATGGATCTTGTATGTATTAACTGAACCGACACCTGAGGAGCCAGCTCCAAATGCATATAGCTCGATCAGAAATACTTATCAAAAGTGGCTCAGTGATCGGACTACAGTTCGTTGTATTATACTGACGGTGATGAATGATGAGTTTAGTCATCATTTTGAGAATGCTCAGCCACAGGATATGTTGTAAATATTGAACGAGTCTTTTGGTACACCCGATAATATTGAGAGGCACAAAACTAGTTATGCCATCTTTAATGCTCGAATGAGGAAAAGAGCATCAGCCACTGATCATGTATTGTATATGATCGAGATGATTAAGCACCTAAGCAAGCTCAGCTTTCCTTTACATGAGCAGTTGGAAAAAGATGCTATTCTGAACTCTCTATCCAAGTCCTACCTCCCTTTTCTTACTCATTTTCGAATGACAAAGCCTGTAGTTAACTACTACGGTTTGCTGGAGTTGCTGCAAAACTTTGAGAAGGATCACCAACTCCAAAAAGAGTCGGTGAATGTTGTGGGAGAGTCTTTTTCTGGATGTCGACCCTTTAAGAAAGGAAAGAAGAACAAGAAGAACAAGAAAAGGGTGCAAAGTGCTGGGGCACCCAAGCCCAATCAGACCAAGAAATCCAAGTTCGATCAGAGTCAGGCAGAATGTTTCTACTGCAAGAAGTAGGAGCACTGAAAAAGAAATTATCCTTAATACATTGCCTCCCTGGATCCGAACAGGCCGAGAAAGAAGCAAGTTATTGTAGGACAAGGTAATTATATGATAATATCTTGTAATTTCTCAATTTGTTATTCTACTATCTGGGTATTAGATTTCGAAAGCCCTTTTAATATTTATAATTCATTGCAGGGTTTGCAAGTCAGTAGGAGATTTGAAGAAGATGAAAGGTTCCTTAATGATGGAGATGGAAGACCAATTCCAGTTCTAGCATTAGGGACTATTAAGCTTGTATTCAAGTCTAATGTAATTGTTCTAAGTGAATGTCACTTTTGTCTTTCTTTTTATTGAATATTATTTCTGTAGGCCTTTTTTCCATATACGGTTATGAAATTTCAATAAAAGAAAATAATTTTAATATCATTATGAATGGTGTTAATATGGTGAATGGACAACTAAACAACGGTATTTATATATTATCACAATCTGTTAGTGTAATATACATGTCCAACAAATATCCTAGAATTAGTGATGTCTCCGATATCTACCATTGGTATTATAGATTAGGTCATGTTAATAAGAACAGAATAAACAGGTTGACACAAGAGAAAATCTTCGAAGTCAGTAATTATGAATCACTCCCAACCTGTGAGTTCTGTCTTCTTGAAAAAATGACCAAATCACCTTTTACTGGAAAAAGTGAGCGAGCCAGTGAAGTTTTAGGTCTGATACATACTGATGTATGTAGATCAATGAACACTAGTGCCAGAGGTGGATATTATTATTTCATTATCTTTACAGATGACCTATTAAGGTATGGGCACGTCTACTTAATGACACATAAGTCAGAATCATTTAAAATATTCAAACGATTCTGTAATGAAGTAGAGAAATAATCTGAAAAGAGTATTAAAATTCTTCAGTCTGATCGAAGAGGAGAATACCTCTCCAGTGAGTTTCTGACATACTTAAAAGAGAATGAGATTCTTTCACAATGGACTCCTCCTGAAACACCACAGCATAATGGTGTATTGGAAAGGAGGAATCGAATCCTGTTAGACATGGTTCAGTCCATGATGGGCTTTGTAAGTCTGTCAATTTTTTTTTGAAGATACGCACTCGAGTCTGCTTGTTATATTTTAAATAAAATTTTGAGTAAGTCTGTAAATAAAATACTACATGAGATGTGAACAGAGCGTAAGCCAGCACTCTCTCACCTTAGAATTTAGAGATGTTCGGCTTATATCAAACATTTGAAAACTGATAAGCTTGGATCTAGATCTGACAAATATCTATTTGTAGGGTACCCAAAAGAGACCAAGAGATATTACTTCTACCTTACTGACGAACAGAAGGTGTTCGTCAATAATAGGGCAGTCTTTTTAGAAAAAAAGTTTCTTGGTAAAGGAACTAATACCTCAAAGATTGAACTTGATGAAGTTTGATCGATAGAAGAACCGACACAATCTAGTAAGTTCATAGAGTCAGACTTGATTAGATCAAATCCAGAATCTATTGTAAAAATATCTTTAAGGAGATTCAGTAGATTACTGCATCAATCGGATAGATACCATGATTTCTTAGTCCGGGATGGAGATTCAGTTGAACTCGATGAGAATAATAAGGATCCGATCACCTATATGGATGCAATGCAGAGGTCTGACTCTAATAAGTGGCTGAAAGCTATGAAATCCGAAATGAAGTCCATGAAAATCAATAATGTATGGACATTGGTTGACCCACCTGAAGGGATAAAACCCATAGGGTGTAAGTGGATCTTCAAAAAGAAGAGGGGTGCAGATGGAAAGGTGGAGATCTATAAAGCCCATCTGGTTGCCAACGGTTACCGTCAATATTATGGTATTGACTATGATGAGACATTTTCTCCTGTGGCAATGCTCAAGTCTATTCGGATTATGCTTGCGATAGCAGCACATTTGGACTATAAAATCTATCAAGTAGATGTGAAAACAGTCTTCCTAAATGGAGAGCTAGAGAAGAGATGTATATGATACAACTTGAAGATTTTATATCCACAGATGAGTCTAAGATGTGCAAACTTCAAAGATCCATCTATGGACTTAAGCAGACATCTCAGAGTTGGAACATACGTTTTGATAAAGTGATCAGAACGTATGGCTTCATTAAGAATGGAAAGGGACACTACATATACAAATGGGTTAATAACTCTATGGTACTATTTCTTATTTTGTATGTCGATGACATTCTCTTAATCAGAAATGACATCCCTGCATTACAGAGTGTTGGTGCAAAAATCCTCATGCGTCGGAGAAGCTGGAGTCGAGGGAGTGCGGTCGCCACCGGGACCTGCAAAAGAAGTCTAAACCGGAGGTGGGGTTGCTCCGGTAAGACCCTCCGACGCTCAAGTCAGTTCTCTGCCTCAACAAGAATGGAGTGCTCGAACAAAAATTTTAGCAGAGTTTCTAGGTAAAAATAAGAGCTTAGAGAATAACGTATCTGGGGTCCCCCCTTTTATAGTTGGAGGGGGCAACAAACTGATAGCGATGCCTGTAACCGTCTGGCAGTGGGCCACCCAGAGTCAGGAGAAGTTTGTTGCGGAGAGTAGTGGAGTGGACCCGTGGCTATCACTGGGGCATGCCACATGGAGTCTGCCACGGGGAGCGAAGCGGCGTCTATTGTCACGACTTGCCAAAGAATGGAAGAATCGCACGGTATCCATCACAGAAAGTGGAGCAGGATCGTGGCCATTATTATGGCCTGTCAGGGAGTGATGGAGCCGCGTGGAATCCATCGCAGGAGGTGGAGCAGAGTCGTGGCTGTTGCTGCGGCCTGCCAGGGGGTGATGGAGCCGCGTGGAATCCGTCGCAGGAGGTGGAGCAGAGTCGTGGCTGTTGCTGCGGCCTGCCAGGGGGTCCAGGCCTATCGGCCGGAGTTCGACTGGGGTGTCTGGTGGAGAGAGGTGACTAGCCACCCGTCTGAGAGGAGCTTGGAGTCCGGCTCTCGCAGGAGTCCGGATGGAGTCTTCCTTCAGTTGAAGTCGGGGATGAAGTCTGGCTCCCGTAGGAGCCCGGGTGAAGTCTACCTGCGATTGGAGTCAGGGGCGAAGTCCGGCTCCCTTAGGAGTCTGGACAAAGTTTACCAGCAATCGGGGTCGAGGACGGAGCCCGACTCCCATAGGAGTCCGGGCGAAGCCTTTCCGCATTCAAAGTTGGGGACAAGATCCGGCTCCCGTGAGAGCCCGAGCGAAGTCTACCTGCAATCACAGTCAGGGGTGAAGTCCGGCTCCCTTAGGAGTCCGGACGAAGTTTACCATCAGTCAAGGTCGGGGATGAAGTCTGGCTCCCGTAGGAGTCCGAACGAAGTCTACCTGCGATTGGAAACAGGGGCGAAGTCCGACTCCCTTAGGAGTCCGGACGAAGTTTACCAGCAATCGGGGTCGAGGACGGAGCCCGGCTCCCATAGGAGTCAGGGCGAAGCCTTTTCATAGTCAAAGTTGGGGACGAGATCTGGCTCCCGTGGGAGCCCGAGCGAAGTCTACCTGCAATCACAGTCAAGGGTGAAGTCCGGCTCCCTTAGGAGTCCGGACGAAGTTTACCATCAGTCGAGGTCGGGGATGAAGTCCGGCTCCCGTAGGAGTCCGAGCGGAGTCTTCTCGTAGCTGGAGTCGGAGATGAGGTCTGGCTCCCGTAGGAGTCCAGATGAAGTCTACCTGCGATTGGAGTCAGGGGTGAAGTCCAGCTCCCTTAGGAGTCTGGACAAATTTTACCAGCAATCAGGGTCGAGGACGGAGCCCGACTCCCGTAGGAGTCCGGGCGAAGCCTTTCCACAGTCGAAGTTGGGGACGAGATCCGGCTCCCGTGGGAGCCCGGGCGAAGTCTACCTGCAATCACAGTCAGGGGTGAAGTTCGGCTCCCTTAGGAGTCCGGACGAAGTTTACCAGCAATCGGGGTCAAGGACGGAGCCCGGCTCCCGTAGGAGTCCGGGCGAAGCCTTTTCGCAGTCGAAGTTGGGGACGAGATCCAGCTCCCATGAGAGCCCGGGCGAAGTCTACCTGCAATCACAGTCAGGGGTGAAGTCCGGCTCCCTTAGGAGTCCGGACGAAGTTTACCAGCAATCGGGGTTGAGGACGGAGCCCGGCTCCCGTAGGAGTCCGAGCGAAGCCTTTCCGCAATCAGAGTTGGGGATGAGATCCAGCTCCCGTAGGAGCCCAGGCGAAGTCTACCTGCAATCACAATCAGGGGTGAAGTCCGGCTCCCTTAGGAGTCCGGACGAAGTTTACCAGCAATCGGGGTCGAGGACGGAGCCCGGCTCCCATAGGAGTCCGGGCGAAGCCTTTCCGTAGTCGAAGTTGGGGACGAGATCCGGCTCCCGTGGGAGCTCGGGCGAAGTCTACCTGCCTGTATCAAGAGGCCTTCCATGCCGGACTCCGACTTCCGCTTCCGCCCTTTGTCGGCGTCCTTTTTCGCTTCTTAGATATCTCTTTAGCTTCAGTTGCTCTGAATTCTTTTAGGTTTTTGATAGGGTTCCTCTCCCTTTGTCACGTAGTCGAGGTTCAGCCATCCCTCTCTCTGTTTAGGCATTTCTATACCTTCAAACGTCACCCTTCGGCGAAGGACTGGTGGTATTTCTCTCCTCAGTTCGGCAAGAAGGGGTTGCTGAAAGGTGCTCCCTCTTCAATCCACAACTGAAAGGGGAAATACCTCTTCGTCCACTGCCCAACTTTGAGGCTGGGCCTGCCCCCTTGGGGCTCTTTGAGGGACTCTGTCCGCCGGGTTCCCAGTCTGGGGGAGGACGACCTTCAGGCCGCCCGAAAGCTTCTTGACTATTTCGCTCCTTCCCTTCCCAATCTTCTGAAGGAGCAATTTTTGTTCAACATCGGCTTGAGCCCCCAGGATCCTGCGAGTATTCCATCTTTTTTTTTTCTTCTTTTCTTCTGTCCTTCTTCTCTTTTCTTCTCTTTTTTCTTCTTTTCTTTTTTTTTTTTTTGCGTGTCACTTCTTCCTTTTTCACCCCATTGCTGATTTTAATTTTTTGATTTTTTTTTTTTTAGAAATGGATGTCGAAGCAGCACGGATGCTCGTCAGGGGCTTCAAGGCCCACAAAAGAAAAGGCGCTGCGGCCTTCGGATCAGCAAAGAAGGCCAGAGTGGAGGAGACGAGCTCGGCTGCGCCTGTCCAGGCGGCTCCCACGGTCGACGTTCCTTCGGACTCCGAGCCACCGGCCCCCCGGGCCTCTTTAAGGAGTTCGTCGACTGGGGCTCCCATTTTGGGGGTCCGTTCCACGGAGGCACCCGGAGTCGAGAGGGGGAGGAGAAGGAAGTCGGTGGTCCGCAGGGCGAGTAGCCGCCGAGCCGTCGTTGAAGAGTCCCTTGGTTCCGAAGAAGAGCCGGAGAATTCCTTCAATGATAAGGACTTGATCAAGCGGTTGATTGACGGCTGCATTCTGCCTGAAGTCGTCGAGAGGATTGACCACACCGATCTTGAGCAGTAGGTTTGGGACTCCCTAGGATCCTTTCTCGAGGTAAACAAGTCTTTCAAGTCTTCATTTAATTGGCTTTCCGACCCTTGTTCTGATCCCCTAGCCGCCCTTACAGATTGGGCACCAGCTCCTTGCCAACATCGAGGCGACGAACCGGATGAGGAGGGATGCCATCCAGGCGGAAGAGCGTCGTCGGGCCGAAGTCGCTTGCCTCAAAGAAAAGGCCGCCGAAGTAGTTACCCTCCAAGAGGCCCTGGAGAAAGAAAAGCAGGCCCGAGAGGAAGAGAAGCAGACCTCGGAGGAGACAGTGAGAAAGGCGGAGGTCGAGGTCGCCAATTTGGCGGAGCAGATTCCGATCCTGGTCTCGGAGACCAGGGGTCTTGCGGTGGAGGAGTTTAAGGCCTCTGTGGAGATGAGGGACCTGAACGTCCGATTCGGCCAAGAAGCATTCATCAAGGGGTTAGAGCTCTGCCAGGAGAAGGTGATCAGAAAATTTTTCAAGCTCGATCTCAGCTTCTTGGGCGAGGAGTCTGAAGATGAGGCCGGCCCCTCTCCTGTTGCTACTGCTGCCGTAGCCCCCCTTCCAGGGACACCGAGCTCCCCAACTCCTACCGCTGAGGTCTGAGACCTCCGACCTTATATTTTTTCTTTACTGCATTTTTCCTTTTCCTTTTGTCTTTAAGAAACATTCTATCAACAAAGTTGAATTTTTCATCGTGGATGGCTTCTTCTTTCTTCCTTTCTCCTTTTTGTTTTTCTTTCTGCAATGAGACGTGTCTTGACGCTTTGGTCTCCCGATGGCAGCGTCCTGTCGAAGCACTTTCCCTGCCCCAGGAAATTTCGCTGAAGTCCACGATCCAGCGGCTGAAGAAGAAAGTTCTTCATTTGACAAAAAGGTCGAAGAAGATGGAAGGCGAGCTCCGCAGGTTGAGGGAGGGTCACTCTGAAGCCACCGCAGAGGCCACCCGCTTTTAGAATCTCCACGTGAAGGGGATCATGGAGTACAGTCGGAGGAAGGCAAACTTCGTAAAGAAGCTTGAGGAATACAACAAGCATGCCAGCGATCAAATTTGGGCTCAAGCTGCCAAGATCAGTTCTCTCGAGGTGGAACTATCAGCTGCGCAGGAGAGGATTGGCCAGCTGGAGGAAAGTTCATCCCGGCTCCTGGGTCAGGCCGATGGTGACCGAGAGTGGTCGAAGAAGGTCTCTGACCTTCAGCAGCATCTTCAGGATGCCGAGGCAGGCTATGACGTGCATCGGGCCAGCTGGCGCAGGCAGGTGGATGAATATAAAGGGAGACTTAGGATGGCGACCGATGAAGTCGCCCATCTTCAAGGGCAGCTGGCTGACAGGGCTCGCTTGCTTCCTCTCGGGATTCCAATGAACTCCAATCCCTAAGAAGAACTGCAGAAGGGCTTTCTGTCACCCTTGGGAAGAGGACGGCTGAGCTGCAGTAATTAAAGATCCAGCTGGCATGCGAGCAGCAGGCCGTCAAGGACGCGGAGGCAGAATCCGAGGTCCTGAGAAAAAGGCGTCGAGAGACAGAGAGTGAGAGCCAGCGATATCATCGAAGATACATAGAGATATTAATGAGAGAGAGAGAATTGGAAGCAGAAATCGAACGTTTAAGGGATTTCCTGGCGAGGGTCGAAGTCGAAAGTCCGAGGTCGGAGGAAGTCGGGCCCCCTTAGGGCTCTTTTTGTCTTTTCGTCTTCCCATGTATGTATTTTTTCTTCTGTTGTTTCGTCTTGTTCTTGTCGTTCTGCTTTTCTTTCTTTAGCCTGCCGGGCTTTGTAGTGTATATTTTATGAATGAAATGAAAAGGGAATTTTGTATTACCTCGTCCGCATGTTGTATTAAATTATCGTCCGTCGAACTTCTCTTGTCTTTAAGACTTGTCCGACGTCGATGTCGTTTGGAGGTGCCCAATCATCGAGCTTGGTGGTTCGAACTCCGCATGACCTCGAAGGTATCATTATTTTCTTGGCCTGTGTCGAGGGCCTTCTTAGAGGTCGGGGATGTTTGGTAGGAACTTTCTGTCTTTGTTGAGACGAGGTTCCTTAGGTCTTTGGTGTGGTCTGTTTTTCATCTGTTGCCGACGTAATTCGTCACTTTCCTTTTTAATTTTTCTCCTCTTTTCGAGTGAGGATCCTTCCCTTGCTTTTTAAGGAGTCGCGTAGAAGTGTAGAGGTGCCATTGAGGGGACTTTTCCCCTTATCCAATTTCGTTGGGCAGTCGGGTCCTTGTCATCGTTAGGACGAGGTTCTCCCTCTATTCCCAGTGAGACTGTGGGGGCACATAAGGATCGTTGCAAAGGCCTCTCCCCCCATCCGGTCTAAAAGAACCGGGCCTTCGACTTTGCTCATGTTAGGGCGAGGTTCTCCTCCTGTCCCTAACAAGGCTGTGGGGGCACATGTGGGCGCTGTTTGGCCTCTCCCCCCATTCGGTCTAAGAGGAATCGGGCCTTTGACTTTGCTCAAGTTAGGACGAGGTCCTCCTCCTATCCCTACGTGGCCGTGGGGGCGCATAAGGGCGTTGTAGGGCCTCTCCCCCCATCCGGTCTAAAAGAATCGAGCCTTTGACTTTGCTCATGTTAGGGCGAGGTTCTCCTCCTGTCCCTAACATGGCTGTGGGGGCGTATAAGGGCGTTGCAGGGCCTGTCCCCCCATCCGGTCTAAAAGAACCGGACCTTTGACTTTGCTCATGTTAGGACGAGGTTCTCCTCCTGTCCCTAACATAGCTCAGGGGGCATCCAAGGGCCATTATATGGGCCTTTCTCCCGATCCGATCTTAAAATAATCGGACTTTCATTTTGCTCATGTTAGGACGAGACTCTCCTCCTGTTCCTAACATGACCATGGGGGCACTCAAGGGCCGTTATATGGGCCCTTCCCCCGATCCGATCTTAAAATAATCGGACTTTCATTTGGCTCATATTAGGACGAGGTTCTTTTCCTGTTCCTAACATGACCTTGTTTTAATTATTTAGAGGGGTCATCCCCAATCGTAACAAATCCATGCCAAAAGGGAAAGATATGCAAAGTCGAAAGGAATTTTAATTCAAAGCAAAGTCTAGGTTTCTCGAGTTCCATGGTCGTGGAAAGTCTGCTCCTCCTTGAGGCCCTCCGGTGATGGAGTCGATGGTCCCGATTGGAGGCCGATCTCCGGGCTGCTCCTCCCTCCTTGGCGGTTCAGGTTGCGGCAGGGCCCTTGGCCGATCTTCTCTACCCTCAGGCCGACGTCGAATGAACCTATCGAGTCGACCTCACCGGATGAGCTCCTCGATCTCGTCTTGGAGCTGGATGCATTCCTCCGTGTCGTGGCCATGGTCGCGATGGTAGAGACAGACCTTGTTGGGGTTGCACTTTTTGGGATGTGTGCGCATCCTCTCTGGCCTAGGGAGCTGCTCCCTGACCTCCATCAGTACCTGGGTTTTCGAGGCATTGAGGGGGGAGTAGTTATGGAATCTTCCCGATGGAGAACCCCGCTGAATCCCGTGATCCAGACTTCTCTGTCTACATACCCGAGGAGGAGTATGGACACACTTGTGCCCAGGAGGGGATCAAGAACGTGGTCGAGCTTCTCTCGGCCCTTTTTCAACTGCGGGCTTACTCGAGTCTCCCGCCTGCCGCTTTCTTGTAGTCCCTCATCCTTCATTTTGAAGGTTTCTTCTGCTCGGGTGTACCCTTCAGCCCGAGCCAACAAATCAGCAAAATCCTTGGGGTACTTCTTCTCCAGGGAGAACAAAAGGTCATTCTTCTGAAGGTCGCCCTTCAGAGCGGCCATCGCTACCGATTGGTCCAAATTTTGGACCTCCAGCGCTGCGACATTGAAATGATTGATGTAGGCCCGAATGGACTCCTCCTCCCTCTGCTTGATATTAATGAGGGACTCTGAACCCTTTCGAGGGCACCGGTTGCTGACAAAATGGGCCACAAATTGATGACTCATCTGATCGAAGGAAAAGATGGTACCCGACTTCAGCATCGAGTACCAGTTTCTCGCCGCTCCCTTCAAGGTGGATGGGAAGGCTCGGTATAGAATGGCATCGGGTGCACCATGAAGCAGCATCATCGTCCGGAAGGCCTCCAAATGATCAATCGGGTCCGAAGTCCCGTCGTAGCTTTCGAACTGGGGGAGTTTGAAGTTTGGCGGGATCGGTTCCTGCATGATCATTTGAGAAAAGGGAGGGTCAGTGCAAATATCCTCACCATAAGTGGGGGGAGCGTGGCGGAGTTCTTTGATCCGTCGGTTCATCTCCTGGAGTCTCCGATCCAAAAAATCCTCTCGACTTTGGGTCTCGAGGGTCCTCTGGTAGAATGGGGGTAGAGATCTTCCAGGGGTGGAGTCATGATCCGATTGAGGGCTCTCCACCCTCGGGTTCGTCTTTCCGAGAAAGACGGGGCGGCTGGCCCAAGTGGCCCGCCCTACCATCGAATTCTGGTGTTCCGGTGACACTCTTTCCAGGCGCACTGATGCCTGCGACTGCTGCTGCTACTGCATGGCCTGCACAGCTTCAGTGAGGCCTCTGACCTACTATGCCAGCAGATCAAATTGCTCCGCACCGATCGTCATTGCCAGAGGAGGAGGAGGAGGCTGAAAAACTGGAGGTGAGGCCGGAGCCTGAGATCTGGCCGTAGAGGCCGTGGATCGCCGTGTGGATGCCTTGCGGGGAGGCATCGGGCAAAGACCAAGTGGAGGAAGGAGGAGAGGGCACCGAAAAAGATGCTCGGGGGCAATCCCATTGAGCGCTCCTTTAAGAACAAGGGTACTGCGAAGATACAGCGATCCTTCCTCTAGCGCCAATCCTGTTGGTACAAAAATCTGCTTGCGTCAGAGAAGCTGGAGTCGAGGGAGTGCGGTCACCGTCGGGACCTGCAAAAGAAGTCTAAACCGGAGGTGGGGTTGCTCCGACAAGACCCTCCGATGCTCAAGTCAGTTCTCTACCTCAACAAGAATGGAGTGCTCGAATAAAAATTTTAGCAGAGTTTCTAGGTAAAAATAAGAGCTTAGAGAATAACGTATCTGGGGTCCCCCCCTTTTATAGGCAGAGGGGGCAACAAACTGATAGCGATGCCTGTAACCGTCTGGCAGTGGGCCGCCCAGAGTCAGGAGAAGTTTGTTGTGGAGAGTAGTGGAGTGGACCCATGGCTATCACCGGGGCGTGCCACGTGGAGTCTGCCACGGGGAGCGGAGCGGTGTCTGTTGTCGCGACTTGCCAGAGAATGGAAGAATCGTGCGGTATCCGTCGCAGAAAGTGGAGCAGGATCGTGGCCATTATTATGGCCTGTCAGGGAGTGATGGAGCCACATGGAATCCATCGTAGGAGGTGGAGCAGAGTCGTGGCTGTTGCTGCGGCCTGTCAGGGGGTGATGGAGCTGCATGGAATCCGTCGCAGGAGGTGGAGCAGAGTCGTGGCTGTTGCTGCGGCCTGCCAGGGGGTCCAAGCCTATCGGCCGGAGTTCGGCTGGGGTGCCTGGCGGAGAGAGGTGACTAGCCACCCATCTGAGAGGAGCTTGGAGTCCGGCTCTCGCAGGAGTTCGGATGGAGTCTTCCTTCAGTTGAAGTCGGGAATGAAGTCTGGCTCCCATAGGAGCCCGGGTGAAGTCTACCTGCGATTGGAGTCAGGGACGAAGTTTGGCTCTCTTAGGAGTCTGGACAAAGTTTACCAGCAATCGGGGTCGAGGACGGAGCCCGGCTCCCGTAGGAGTCTGGGAGAAGCCTTTTCGCAGTCGAAGTTGGGGACGAGATCCGGCTCCCGTGAGAGCCCGGGCGAAGTCTACCTGCAATCACAGTAAGGGGTGAAGTCCGGCTCCCTTAGGAGTCCGGACGAAGTTTACCATCAGTCAAGGTCGGGGATGAAGTCCGGCTCCCGTAGGAGTCCGGGCGGAGTCTTCTCGTAGTCGGAGTCGGAGATGAGGTCTGGCTTCCGTAGGAGTCCGGGCGAAGTCTACCTGCGATTGGAGTCAGGGGCGAAGTCTGGCTCCCTTAGGAGTCCGGACAAAGTTTACTAGCAATCGAGGTCGAGGACGGAGCCCGGCTCCCGTAGGAGTTCGGACGAACCCTTTTCGCAGTCGAAGTTGGGGACGAGATCCGGCTCCCATGGGAGCCCGGGCGAAGTCTACCTGCAATCACAGTCAGGGGTGAAGTCCGGCTCCCTTAAGAGTCCGGATGAAGTTTACCATCAGTCGAGGTCGGGGATGAAGTCTGGCTCCCGTAGGAGTCCGGGCGGAGTCTTCTCGTAGCCAGAGTCGGAGATGAGGTCTGGCTCCCATAGGAGTCCGGGCGAAGTCTACCTGTGATTGGAGTCAGGGGCGAAGTCCGGCTCCCTTAGGAGTCTAGACAAAGTTTACCAGCAATCGGGGTCGAGGATGGAGCCCGACTCCCGTAGGAGTCTGGGCGAAGTCTTTTCGCAGTCGAAGTTGGAGACGAGATCCGGCTCCCATGGGAGCCCGGGCGAAGTCTACCTGCAATCACAGTCAGGGGTGAAATTCGGCTCCCTTAGGAGTCCGGACGAAGTTTACCAGCAATCGGGGTCAAGGACGGAGCCCGGCTCCCGTAGGAGTCCGGACGAAGCCTTTCCGCAGTCAAAGTTGGGGACGAGATCCGGCTCCCGTGGGAGCCCGAGCGAAGTCTACCTGCAATCACAGTCAGGGGTGAAGTCCGGCTCCCTTAGGAGTCCGGACGAAGTTTACCAGCAATCGGGGTCGAGGACGGAGCCCGGCTCCCATAGGAGTCCGGGCGAAGCCTTTCCGCAATCAGAGTTGGGGACGAGATCCGGCTCCCGTAGGAGCCCGGGTGAAGTCTACCTGCAATCACAGTCAGGGGTGAAGTCCGGCTCCCTTAGGAGTCCGGACGAAGTTTACCAGCAATCGGGGTCGAGGACGGAGCCCGGCTCCCGTAGGAGTCCGGGCGAAGTCTTTTCGCAGTCGAAGTTAGGGACGAGATCCGACTCCCGTGGGAGCTCGGGCGAAGTCTACCTGCAATCACAGTCAGGGGTGAAGTCCGGCTCCCTTAGGAGTCCGGACGAAGTTTATCAGCAATCGGGGTCGAGGATGGAGCCCGGCTCTCGTAGGAGTCCGGGCGAAGCCTTTCCACAATCGGAGTTGGGGACAAGATTCGGCTCCCGTAGGAGCTCGGGCGAAGTCTACCTGCAATCACAGTCAGGGGTGAAGTCCGGCTCCCTTAGGAGTCCGGACGAAGTTTACCATCAGTCGATGTCGGGGATGAAGTCTGGCTCCTGTAGGAGTCCGGGCGGAGTCTTCTCGTAGCCGGAGTCGGAGACGAGGTCTGGCTCCCGTAGGAGTCCGGGTTGAAATCTGGTAGTTGTGGGAATCTACCGTTGGAGAAGTCCGGGGTAGTTCGGATTGGAGTTGAACCTGGCTGGAAGAAGTCTGGAAGGGATTCGGGGAGCAGCTGATAGTCGTAGAAAGTCGGCTGGCGGCTGAGCTTAGTGAGCGCTTAGGGTGGTTTAATAGATGACTGGGGGAACTCATGTTGAAGGAACTCGAGTGGTGTAGTGGAAGTTCGTCCGTCGGGAGAATTCAGTCAGGGGAGGTATCGTCTGCGGTCGACAGCCGGAGTAGTCCTGAGAGGGTCAATCCTGTTAAGAACTTCGGCTGAAGGTATTTTATACCCAACACAGAGAATAAAAGTTTGGTTGTCATCACAGTTCTCCATGAAAGACTTGGGAGAAGCATCCTTCATCCTTGGGATGAAGATGTATAGAGATAGATCTAAAAAGTTGCTTGAATTATCCCAGTCGATATACATTGATACTGTACTGAAAAGATTCAACATAGAGAATTTCAAGAAAGACTATCTTTCGATAGGCCAAAAAATTTTTCTCTCAAAAAGTAATTATCCGACAACTCCTCAAGAGAGAGAGCGTATGAGTAGAATTCCATATGCTTTGACAGTGGGATCTTATGTATGCTATGATATGTATGCGACCGGATGTGGCATACTCATTAGAAGTAGTGAGCAGATACCAGTCCGATCCAGGTGAGAATCATTGAAAGGTCGTAAAGACCATCTTTAAATATTTGAGAAATACTAAGGATCAGTAGCTTATCTATGAAAATCCGACTTAAAACTTGTGAGATTTACAGACTTCAGTTTTCAATCGGATCATGACGATAGTAAGAGCATATTGGGATATATTTATACTCTGAACGGTAGAGCAATCTGCTAAAAAAATTTCAAGCAGCACACTGTGGCTGACTCTACTTGTGAGGTGGAATATATCGTGGCATCCGATGCTACGAAGGAAGCTGTGTGGTTACCAAAGTTTATCAACGAGCTCGGAGTGGCACCCTCTCTTGATGGCTCCATCTTGTTGTACTATGATAGTACTAGTGCCATTGCTCAAACGAAGGAACCGAAGTCACATCAGTGGATCAAGCACATTCTGCACCGCTACTATCTGGTATGAGAGATCGTGGATCGAGATGACGTTGAGCTTTAGAAGATCAATAGAAAGGAGAATCTGATCGATCCATTTACTAAAGTCCTCGATGTCAAGGAGTTTGAAGACTACAAATCAAAGATGGGTATACGATACTATACCGATTAGCTTTAGTTCAACTGAGAGTTGTTAGGAATTGTGTCCCAAAGTCAATCATCAGCCTGTTGACGGTTGTACTTATCATCGTAATTGTATATGAATTATTAAATTAATAAATATTATTTGATTTTTCATCACTGTGTACATCTCATTTTGAACTCCTATTATGTGATGAAGTTCTTAGGACTATTTGATTCGATATAGGAGAATATATCGTTTAGTCCTTAAACCTTAAGTTTATGATCAAATGATATACTATTATTAGGACAATAGCTATATCAAGTATAAATCATTGTGTGCCATATATGTTGGTTGTCCTCTAAACCAAAGAGTGTGGAGACACTAGCATGGTATGCAAGTGAGACATAGGAGTACATCTCATTGAACATGAACAATTGCTGAGCACTCTGCTGTCAAGAGTAGCTTGCAAAGAATATGGGTATAAGTGTCCCTCTGACCTCAAATCATCACGGTGATTTGCAAGTAACTCACTATGCTTTGGTACCGGACTACCTGAATTTTTAATTCAGTGATAAAAGATTTCTGGACATAGTCAAGTACTTGTAAAGTCGGTGTGTGAGTCAAGATGGAATTGATCTCTTAGAATAAGTAGGAGTTAATGTATCAGTGTGTTTCAATTTAGTAAAATTTTAATCGGGATAATTCATATGATAAATTTTGAAAATTGAAATACAATGTGGATGATCATATCAAGGTTGGTAGTTAAATTCTAGGTCACTTTGAGCATTTGGATCAAAGAGAAGAATTATATGGTAACCATATGCCAATGGATTCTTGAATGATACTTTGTAATCTTTCGACCTATCCGGACGTCGGGTATCATTGCTAGATGATCATTTTGATTGGTATAGTAAGATTGTTCCTATACTATCGATTTAGATTCGAACTTATGGGGTCACACTCAAAAGAAGTTTCTAATTGATCATATGGTTGATCAATGATTAAGAATCGTTCTGGGATAAAACAGTCAATTTGATTGATGATTAACCCTATGTAAAAATTACAATAAATCAATTCACTAATTATTGATAAATTATAGAAGGATTGATTAGTAATTAGATTACTAATTAATTTAATTTGATTGAATATTGAGGTTTGGATCGAATCTAATTGAAATGGATTCAATTTGGTTTGATCCGATTAGGTTATGAGATGACCTAATCGCTAAGGGTGTTCGATTCCTGATATGATCAGGATTTGAGCGATTAATTTTTGATTTGATTAGAATTTGATTAAAGCTATTTGCTACCTAATTAAATTAAGTTTAATGGTCCAATTAGGTTTAACCTAATTTGGTTGGGTTAAGAATCTAATTAGATGAGAACAATAATTCGAATTTGAATCCCTTGCACCTCCTTTGTCTGCGCCCTCTTATTCTTTACGTAAGAAATATTTTATGTAATTTTTTTTATGCTTAAAAATCTTTTTCACATCCTCATCTGAGTCCTTTTGAATAAAAAATTGATTGATTTAAATTTGAGTTTAAATTAGTTTGAATTTGAATGAAAACCTAAAGTTCAAATTGAGTTGGACTCTCCTCTTCACGCCACCATATTTCTCCATGCATTAAGTATTTTTGTTTGAGATTTTTTACAATATTCTAATGTTAGTTGACCCCTCTTTGAGTTCATAAGATAAAGTTTGGTTCAAATTTAATTCAAATTTGATTTGAATTGATGATAAGGATCAACTAACACTTAATTTGAACCGACACTACCTTATTCTTATCCTTATCTTCCATAGGATGCCAACCTTAAAAGGAAATCAGTTTTGTACAAGATTAGAAGTAATTTTTGGCATAAGAAACCTAAGAGAGGGGATGTAAAAAGTTGAGAGTGGGTTGGGCTTCTATGCATGAGAAACAGAGGAAGCGTTCTTCCTCTCGGGCATGAGCTGTGGGTTCTAGGGTTTCATCTCTAGATTTTGTAAGAAGAAAAATATAAGAGAGAGTCTTGTCCAATCTTTCACACCACCACTTTCTCGTAAAGCTTCATCTTCTAATCTAAAAGAGTCTAGGAGATCCAAAGAAAGGAGCTTGGATCAGCCATCCGGAGCCTTCGACGCGAGCTAGCACTCCTTCGAAGGAAGATCCGATCAGAGTTTCGAGTAGACGATCTATAGAGGTCGAATAATCATACGGCTGCTCGACATCCGTGAGAACTTTGTACCATACTTATCAGTAGTAGAGATCATTGATCCATGAAAAGATGATGAGTTCGGAACTCTACTGACATAATCTAAAAGTTAGATCAGATTCAGGACATCGATGTGATCGATGCAGTTTTCTATTTTATATTAGATTTTATATATAATTTTTTTATGTTATAGATCCTTAATGGTAGTTTAGATCTGATTTAAGACATGTTTAGATGATTAAAATATTTAATCTTTTATTATTCTGCTGTAAAATTTTAAAAGTACATATTTGAACCTCCCATTTTTCCTTAAGTCTTAGAACAATTACATTAGACTTGAATACAAGCTTAATAGTCCCTAATACTAGAACTAAAACTGGTCTTCCATCTCCAACATTAAGGAATCTTTCATCTTCTTCAAATCTCCTACTGACTTGCAAAACCTACAGCGAATTACAAATATTAAGAGGACTTCCAGTATCTAATACCCAGATAGTAGAATCATAAATTGAGAAATTATAAGGTGTTATCATATAATTACCTTGTCCAGTAATAATTTACTTCTTTCTCGACCTGTTCGGATCCAGAGAGGTAATGTATTGAGAATAATTTCTTTTTCAGTACCCCTGCTTCTTGCAATAGAAGTATTTCGTCTGACTCTGATCGGACTTGGATTTCTTGGTCTGACTGGGCTTGGGTGCCCCAGCACTTTGCACCCTTTTCTTGTTCTTCTTTCCTTTCTTAAAGGGTCGATGTCCAGAAGAAGACCCTTCCATAATATTTATCGACTCCTTTTGAAGCTGGTGATCCTTCTCAAAGTTTTACAGTAACCCCAGCAAACCGTGGTAGTTAACTGCAGCTTTTGTCATTCGAAAATGAGTAAGAAAAGGGAGGTAGGATTTGGGCAGAGAGTTCAGAATAGCATCTTCCCCCACTGCTCATGCAGGGGAAAGCCGAGCTTGCTTAGGTGCTCAATCACCTATATGGAGGCCATGCAAAGGCCCGACTCTTAGAAATGGCTAGAGGCCATGAAGTCCGAGATGGAGTCCATGGAGATCAATGGTGTATGGATACTAGTTGATCCATCCGAAAGCATAAAATCCATAGGGTGTAAATGGATTTTCAAGAGAAAAAGAGGAGGAGATGGGAAGGTAGAGACCTATAAAGCTCGTTTAGTTATCAAGGATTATCGTCAACATTATGGTATTGACTATGACGAGACGTTCTCTCCTGTAGCAATGCTCAAGTCCATCTGAATTATGCTTGCTATAGCTGCACACTTAGATTATGAGATCTGACAAATGGATGTCAAAATTACTTTTTTTAATGGAGAGCTGGAAGAAGAGGTGTATATGATATAGCCTGAAGGATTCATATCCACAGATGAGTCAAAAATGTGCAAGCTGAATAGGTCTATTTATGGACTTAAGTAGACGTCTAGGAGTTAGAACATGCAGTTTGATAAGATGATCAAAATGCATGGCTTTGTTAAAAATGGAGATGAGCTTTACATCTACAAGTGGGCTATCAATTCTGTAGTCATCTTTCTTGTACTATATGTGGATAACATACTATTACTAGAAAATGATATTCCGACTTTGCAGAGTGTGAAGCTATAGTTATCATCACAGTTTTTTATGAAAGACTTGAGAGAAGCATTCTACATCCTAGGGATGAAGATCTATAGGGATAGATCTAGAAAGTTACTTGGATTGTCCCAATCCACGTACATCGATACCATATTGAAGAGTTCAACATGGATAATTTCAAAAGAGGCTATCTTCTGATAGGCCAAAGAATTACTCTCTCCAAGAAGGATTATCTGACAACTCTTAAAGAGAGAGAGTGTATGAGTAGAATACCATGTGCTTCAGTAGTAAAATCTATCATGTACGCTATAATATGTATGAGGTCGGATGTGGCCTATTCACTAGGGGTAGTGAGTAAATACCAATCTGATCCGGGTGAAAAGAATTGAAAGATTGCGAAAGCAATTCTTAAGTATTTGAGAAATACTAAAGATCAATGGCTTATCTATGGAGACACTGACTTGAAATTAATGAGATCTATTGATTTCAGTTTTTAATCAGATTATGATGACTGCAGAAGCATGTCGGGTTATGTATTTATCTTGAATGGAGGAGCTGTTTGATAGAAGAGTTTCAAGCAACATACTGTGGCCGATCCTATATTCGAAGTGGAATACAATGCTGCATCGGATGCTGCAAAGGAGACAGTGTGGTTACAAAAATTCATCATTGAGATAGGAGTTACATCTTTTGTTGATGGCCCTATCTTGCTGTACTGTGACAGCTCCGTGCCATAACTCAGGTGAAAGAACTAAAGTCATACCATCGCACCAAGTATATTCGGCGCTGTTATCACCTGGTATGAGAGATCGTGAACTGAAGTGATGTTGAGTTTCAAAAGATCGACGAAAAAGAAAATCTAGCCGATCTCTTTACTAAAGCTCTTGAGATCAAAGAGTTCGATGACTTCAAATGAAAGATGGATATAAAATACTGCCCCGATTGGCTTTAGTCCAAGTCAGGGTTGTTGAAAATTATGTCCTAAAACTAATTATGTGACGATTGAGTTTCTCTTTGTGTATGAATTATTGATTATTGAATAAAAATTATTTTGATACTTTTCATCACAAAAGTTACATCTTCTTTATAGAACTCTTGTGTTATGATGAAGTCCTTAGAACTATATTAATGAACGATAAAGAGAAGATTTATCGTATAGTTCTTAAACATGTTCATGACCAAATGATACATCATTATAGGACGATGACGTTTATCAAGTGGAGGTCATTGTGTGCCATATGGGTTAGTTGTCTTCTTAACCAAGGAGTGTGGTGACACTGATATAGCATACAAGTGAGATATAAGAGTACATCATCACTGAACAAGTAACTCATCTACTGAGTATTCTGTTGTTAAAAGCTGCTCGCGAAGTATATGGGCATAAGTATTTCTTAGACCTGAGATCATCATAGTGACTTGTAAGCAACTCACTGTATTTTGGTATCGGACTATGTAAATTTTTAATGCAGTGATGGAAGGCTATTGGGTACAATCAAGTACTTGCAAAGTCTGTATATGGATCAAGATGGGATTGACCCCTCCGGATTATAGGAACTGATGTATCGCTGTATTTCAATTTAGTAAAATTTTGACTAGGATAAGCCATGAGATGGATTTGAAAGGTTGAAATACAATGTGAATGGAATACTTTCAGTTGACAGTTAATCTGAGATCATCCTAGAGTATTCGAGTCAAAGGGATGAATTATGCGGTAACCATATGCATAGGTTCTGGAATATTTTTTTACGATAATTTGATCTATCTGAATGTCGAAAATCATTGCTAGATAGTATCTTGATTTGTACAGGAATTGGTTCCGGTACTACCAGCTTAGTATTTGAACCTATGGAGTCACGTACACAAGTCAGACACCATAGAAAAGTATTGGTCTATGTTTATATGTCCAATTTGAAAGTACTTGACTTGATTGAATATATAAGTTAACTTGATTAAGAATTAAGTTATAGGTCAAACATGATTGAAGAGTTGACTATATCTAGCTAGCACTACACATGAGGTTCATGTTCAATTCTGGAGATGAAACAGTTTCTGATCTATGATCCATAGAGCCTATGAGAGATTGAATTTAAGTGCTAATTAATTTTAAATTAAATTTAATTTAATTAAACTTAATTAGATTCAAAATTTTAAGTTAGACTTAATTCTAAAGTCCTAAAGAGTTTAGGATTGATAGCCTTTCGAAATTATTTCAAACCAGCTTCGAATTGGATTCGAATCGGACCTTTTTTGGATGAGATATGAGGAATCCTACTTGCACTGGGATTTTCTCTTCTCTTGGGCCGACCAACACCTGAAATGGTGCTGGTTGTGGGCGTCCCATGTGGGTGTGGAATTGGGTGCATTGTGGGTGTCATATATGATGGCAATTCTATCTCATGTAGAGTCTTTTTTTCATGAGTATTGGACTGATTCAAAATATATTTGAATTAGGAGTCCTATACTTAATGAGTCATGGAAATCATCTATAAATAGAGAGAGTCTCTATCTATAGATGCATAGCAAATAAATCAGATTGAGAGAGATAGAAAAAGAGAGAGGCGTGAGAAGAGGAAGCCATCTTTCTTGGCATGTCCCCTTCATTGCCGTCCATCTTCTCCTTGCCGTGGGCCTTTCCTTGGGTGTCCTCCTTGCTGGTGTGAGGCGTCACACCAATATTTCTCCTCTCTCATTTGGTTGTGTTACGAAGGTGCTTTGATCGGAGTTCATTCTGCTTTCCTGCATTGTCTGGCATGTATGCGAAGTAGAAGGTCTGTACTTTCAGGCTTCCGCAAATATTGATTTCAGATTTTTTAAGATTTGATCTCCTATTCTGTTGATATTTAGGTAAGAATTTATTTTTTATTCATATAGATTTATAAAAAATTTTTTGACACAATCTTGATTGTTCGAAGGGAACAGTTTTTTTTTCCCTTCAGTTTTAACCCAAAAACAGCGACTTCTCAAATGCTGTTGCATCAGTATATCAGATTTTCTTTGCATTATGATACTAGATCATATAATTTATCTTTGTAAACTTATGTTGGTATCTCTCAAATTTTCAATCATATTTTTTTTACTTAACTAACCGGCACAACAAAAGAAGGAGTGCTTTATCTAATTAATATAAAAAAAAAAATATTTATAAAAATAACTTAATTTTTAACTTATTTACCAGATTGACGTAAATAGGATAAAACACCATTTTGAATGGTGTTTTATCATCACCACGTCACCCATTTTTTTCTTCATTTTCCATGTAGACGACTTACAAAAAAAAAAATTAAAATCGCCAAATCAAATGATATTTTTTAAAATGCCATTTAAAATGGTATTTTTAAAAACACCATTCCAAATGGTATTTTTAAAAATATCATATTATTTGATGATTTTAATTTTTTTCAAAAAAAATGATAAAAAATAAAAAAAGTAAAAATTATAATTTTAAATTTATAAAAAATTAAAAATTATAATTTTGATAAAAATAAAAATTATCATTTCAAATTAGTATCCTCATTTCAAATTATCTTTTCAAAAAATATCTGAAAAAAATTGATGTAAAAAAAATTAAAAATACCATAAAAAAAGAATTGAAAAAAATAGAAATTATAATTCTAAATTTTAAGAAAATTAAAATTTTAATTTTAATTCAAAATAAAAATTATCATTTCAAATAACAATCTCCTTTTCAAATTATTTTTTTAAAAAATATCATAAAAGAAGAAAAAATGAGAAAAAAATAAAAAATATAATTTTAAATGAATTTTATAGAATAAAAATTCTAATTTTAATTCAAATAAAAAAATAATTTTAAATTATTTTCTCCATTTAAAATTAATTTTTTTAAAAAATATATCAAAAAGAAATTAAAAAAATAAAAAAATAAAAAATAACATAATAAAAGAAAAAATGAGAAAGAAATGAGAAAAAAATAAAAATTATAAATTTAATTAAAAAAATAAAAATTTTAATTTCAATTCAAATAAAAAATATCATTTCAAATTATTTTTCTCATTTCAAATTAATTTTTTTAAAAAATATGCCAAAAAAAATAAAAAATTTAAAAAATAAAAAGTGCCATAAAGAAGCAAAAAATTTAAAAAATGAGAAAAAAATAAAAATTATAATTTTAAATTTAAAATAAATAAAATTTTTAATTTTAATTAAAATAAAAAATATCATTTCAAATTACTTTCTCAATTTTAAATTATTTTTTTAAAAAATATTCAAACAAAGAAGAAAAAATGAGAAAAAAATAAAAATTTTAATTTTAATTTTTTTAAAAATAAAAATTTTAATTTTAATTCAAATAAAAAAGATAATTTCAAATTAGTTTCTCCATTTAAAATTAATTTTTTAAAAAAATATCTCAAAGAAAATCTTAAAAAATTAAAAAAATAAAATATATCATAAAAAAGAAAAATGAGAAAGAAATGAGAAAAAATAATAGTTATAATTTTTAATTTAAAAAAATAAAAATTTTAATTTTAATTCAAATAAGAAACATCATTTCAAATTATTTTTTCCATTTAAAATTAATTTTTTTAAAAAAATATGTCAAAAAAATAAAAAATTAAAAAAATAAATGGTGCCATAAAGAAGCAAAAAATTTTAAAAATGAGAAAAAATAAAAATTATAATTTTAAATTTAGAAAAAATAAAATTTTTAATTTTAATTAAAATAAAAAATATCATTTTAAATTACTTTTCCCATTTTAAATTATTTTTTTAAAAATATTCCAAACAAAGAAAAAATAAGAAAAAAATAAAAATTATAATTTTAAATTATGAAAAATAAAAATTTTAATTTTAATTCAAATAAAAAAGATAATTTCAAATTATTTTTTCTATTTAAAAAAAAATTTAAAAAATATTTCAAAGAAAATCTTACAAAATTAAAAAAAATAAAGTATACCATAAAAAAAGAAAAAATGAGAAAGAAATAGGAAAAAAATAAAAGTTATAATTTTGAATTTAAAAGAAATAAAAATTCTAATTTTAATTCAAATAAAAATTTCATTTCAAATTACTTTTCCTATTTAAAATTAATTTTTTTAAAAAAATATGTCAAAAAAATAAAAAAACAAAAAGTGCCATAAAGAAGCAAAAAATTTAAAAAAATAAAAAAAATAAAAACTATAATTTTAAATTTAGAAGAAATAAAATTTTTAATTTTAATTAAAATAAAAAATATAATTTCAAATTACTTTCTCCATTTTAAATTATTTCTTTTAAAAAATATTTCAAACAAAGAAGAAAAAAATGAAAAAAAATTATAATTTTAAATTTTGAAAAATAAAAATTCAAATGTTAATTCAAATAAAAAATATAATTTCAAATTATTTTCCCCATTTAAAATTAATTTTTTTAAAAAATATCCCAAAAAAATCTTAAAAAATAAAAAATAAAAAATACCATAAAAAAAGAAAAATGAGAAAGGAATGAGAAAAAAATAAAAATTATAATTTAAAATTTAAAAAATTTTAATTTTAATTTTAATTCAAATAAGAAACATCATTTCAAATTACTTTCTTCATTTCAAATTAATTAATTTTTTTTTCATACCGCACCGTACGTAGCTGTTCATATCCGTACCAGATCGAGATGCACCAGTACGATCCGATTCATCTCATAATTAAATTATTTGATATATTATTATTATTTACATTATAATTTCTATAGCCCTTTTAGCATAACTTTTTCTCTCCTAATTTTCTAAAACACATTAGAGTATGTGTATCTATATCCATAAAGCATAATATTCGATCATTTGAAATTAAATAATATAAAATAAAATTAATAATTAATAATATTAAATAGAATAAAAATATCAAGCGTACAAAAAATAGTACAATAAAAGTTTTAAAAATACTAAGTACAAATCTAAAAAAGACTAAGTCCCACAAGGACGTCGTGGTGTCCGTGGTCGCTTGAACCTTCTCAGGAAGGTCATCAATGGCTGCTCCTGCTCCTGCTGTGATGGCTTCTCCCCTATATTAGTGGAGGAGGTCTGCTGGTCATGCTGCTCAGAAATAACTGATGCTGTCGGATCATCTACGGACTGAGCGACCCGCTCAATCCTCTCATTTAGATACACAGATAGGCCTGAAAAGAAAGTATCATACTCATGTGGCCAACTGATACCCGGTGATGTCATCGGAGGATATAAAAAAGAAGAAGACGTTGCCATCTGTGGATCAAAAGATGGTGGTATATGTGTAGCATCTAGTGATGACATCTGCGGAATATGCAGTGATGGCATATGTGGAACATATGGTGATGGCGTATATCTTATATCTGGACATCGGCTGCTTCATACCAAGGTGCACAGCTATATGGATCAATACCAATCACCACCAATATTTCAAAATTTATTCTCTCTATCTCACACAGTATTTGAATCCGTTCGTCCTCATCAGTCGTAGATAAAGTATGACGAGCGTCCAACACAAGATCCGACATAGAATCTGTTGGTGCAGAAATCCGCCTGCGCCGGAGAAGCTGGAGTTGAGGAAGCCGCGGTCGCCGTCGGGACCTGCAAGGGAAGTCTAAACCGGAGGTGGGGTTGCTCCGGCAAGACCCTCCGACGCTCAAGTCAGTTCTCTGCCTCAACAAGAATGGAGTGCTCGAACGGAGAGTTTAGCAGAGTTTTGAGATAAGGCAAAAGGGCTTAAAGAATAACGTATCTGAGTCCCCTTTTTATAGGTGGGGGAGGCAACGGACTGATGGCGACGTTTGTAACCGCCTGGTAGTGGGCCGCCCATGGTCAGGGGAATTGATTGCGAAAGATAATGGAGCAGACACGTGGCCATCATCATGGCCCGCCACATAGGGCCTATTGCAGGTAGTGGAGTGGCATCCGTTACTGCTAGTTGTCAGCGAGTAGTGGGATTGTGCAGCACCCGCCGCAGGGAGCGGAGCAGCATCATAGCTATTGACACAGCCTGTCAGAGGGTAGTGGGGTCGTGCAGCACCTGTCGCAGGGGGAAGTGGAGCCGCGTGGAATCCGCTACGGGAAGTGGAACAGGATCATGGCCGTTATTGTTATCTGCCAAGGGACACGGATCTGTTGATCATGGCTCGGCAGTAGTCGGAGTTCGGCCTGTGTAGGAGTCCGGGAGGAGTCCCCCTTTCGGACGAGGTCGTGGGTGGAGTCCGGCCCCAGCAGCTGATATTGAGGTCGGAGACTAAGGACGGAGCTTGGCTCCCATAGGGATCCGGACGGAGCCACCCTGCTGTCGATGGCAGAGCCCGACTCCCGTAGGAGTCCGGGCGGAGCCGTTCTGCTGTTGATGGAGGAGCCCGGCTCCCGTAGGAGTCCGGGCGGAGCCATTCTGCTGTTGATGGAGGAGCCCGGCTCCCGTAGGAGTCCGGGCGGAGCCGTTCTGCTGTTGAAGGAGGAGCCCGGCTCCCGTAGGAGTCCGGGCGGAGCCGTTCTGCTGTTGAAGGAGGAGCCCGACTCCCGTAGGAGTCCGGGCGGAGCCGTTCTGCTGTTGAAGGAGGAGCCCGACTCCCGTAGGAGTCCGGGCGGAGCCGTTCTGCTGTTGATGGAGGAGCCCAGCTCCCGTAGGAGTCCGGGCGGAGCCATTCTGCTGTTGATGGAGGAGCCCGGCTCCCGTAGGAGTCCGGGCGGAGCCATTCTGCTGTTGAAGGAGGAGCCCGGCTCCCGTAGGAGTCCGGGCAGAGCCGTTCTGCTGTTGAAGGAGGAGCCCGGCTCCCGTAGGAGTCCGGGTGGAGCCGTTCTGCTGTTGATGGAGGAGCCCAGCTCCCGTAGGAGTCCGGGCGGAGCCGTTCTGCTGTTGATGGAGGAGCCCGGCTCCCGTAGGAGTCCGGGCGGAGCCATTCTGCTGTTGATGGAGGAGCCCGACTCCCGTAGGAGTCCGGGCGGAGCCGTTCTGCTGTTGATGGAGGAGCCCGGCTCCCGTAGGAGTCCGGGCAGAGCCATTCTGCTGTTGAAGGAGGAGCCCGGCTCCCGTAGGAGTCCGGGCGGAGCCGTTCTGCTGTTGATGGAGGAGCCCGGCTCTCGTAGGAGTCCGGGCGGAGCCGTTCTGCTGCTGATGGAGGAGCCCGGCTCCCGTAGGAGTCCGGGCGGAGCCGTTCTGCTGTCGATTTCGGCTGCGGGTAATTTATACCCAACACCAGTCCCCCTACTTTCGAGTTTGAATTTCAAGCGAAGGAAGTATGCAGAGAGAGATGTGCGCAGCCGGAATCGTCCCTTCGAATCCTGTGCACTGCCGCCCCTATTTAATGCGCGCACGTCAGAGTCCGTTTTTCGATGAAGGTGACTTGAAAAGTCTTTTCGGAACCCCCGCTGAAACGCGATCCCAAGCATCTTTTTGCGGGAATTTGTGAGCGGTCAACCCTCGATGGCGGTGAAGGGGATAAGCGTGCCACGCGGCACACCTTAGTTGGCCCAGGTATACCTGCCGCCATAACTGCGCCAGGATCCATCGGCTATTTAAACCCCTCGGCCCATTCGTAGCTTCATTCTGGCGTTGTTCTTTCATCTGAGAGCCCTGCTTCTCTCGCCCCAGTCCCTGTTTCCTTCCCTTAAACCATGTTATCTACTCGGGAGGCTGTCTTCGAGGGAATTCTTTGGGTTTGGAGGAAGGAGAGAAGGAGAATGGCGGCCGGTGAGAATCTCCGTCGCTCTAGAGGGAGCCCAAGGAAGAATTCCTTCAACAACAGGGGTTTAATAACGGGGGCTGTCGGGGAAGCTATTCTGCCCGCGAATCTCGGGGCAGCAAGGCGGGGTGATACCGGTCAAGAGGGCAGAATAGACGTCACAAGCCATGACGGGATCCTTGACGCCGTCGGGGCCGAGAGACCAGAGGCGGTCGGCGTTGACGGTGGGGCAGTAGAACTTGTTGCGGGGGCGGTGGAAGTAACACATGCCGACCTTGCCAGAGCGTCTCGGGTGGCGGCCGTCGTTGCCCCCTCCACCTCCGGGGATCCACCCCACCCCTTTTCTGCCAAGGTTGGGACCTCGGGAACAGAATGAGGCGAGATGGGCGAGAGCTGTTACACGCACTGGAGAATGCGATTGAGAAGGATAGAGACGGAGTTCGTAGCTCAGAGCGGTCTCCGGTTCGTCCTGCCCGAACCGTGCCCGCGATACTTGCGATGACGTGTATCTTCTTTTTTCTTGACCCACCGGATCCTGTAATGTGTACTTCTGTTAAATGAAAAAGTGATTTCAGTACCTTGTTTTCATCTTGTGTTAAATAGTTGTCTGTCGGACTTCTTCATTTTCCTTTCGTTCTCTTTGTCTGTGTCACGTTGTTCCAAGGTCGTCGGCGACTTTTTCAGTTCACGTGGGGTCGTCATTTGCCGAGCTCCTTTTCGGCTTTTGTGCCGTTCGGGGATACCCACTTGTCAGGTTCGCCCGGATTCTTCTCTGCTGAAGTCGGGGCTAAGTTCGGCTCCCTTGATAGTCCGAACGGAGAAGCCCTCCGGGAGTTGGAGTAGCTCGATTCTCGTAAGAGCCGGGGCAAAGTTTTTCTGCAATCAAAGTCATAAGTAAAGTCCGGCTTCCGTAGAAGTCCGGGCGGAGTTGTTCTGTAGCTGTTGTTGGCGGTGGAGCCCGGCTCCCGTAGGAGTCCGGGCGAAGCCTTTGTTGCTGTCGATGGCGGGGCCCGGCTCCCGTTGGAGTCCGGGCGAAGCCTTCTTAGCGGTGGAACCCGGCTCCCGTAGGAGTCCGGGCGAAGTCTTTTTTGCGGCGGAACCCGGCTCCCGTAGGAGTCCGGGTGAAGTTTTCTTGGCGTAGGGACTCGGCTCCCGTAGGAGTCCGGGCGAAGTCTTTTTTGCGGTGGAACCCGGCTCCCGTAGGAATCCGGGTGAAGTTTTTTTTTTTTTTTTTTTTTGCGGTGGAATCCGGCTCCCGTAGGAGTCCGGGTGAAGTTTTCTTGGCGTAGGGACCCGGCTCCCGTAGGAGTCCGGGCGAAGTCTTTGCTCATGTCAGGACGAGGTTCTTCTCCTGTTCCTGACAGGGCTGCGGGGGCACATATGGGCGTTGCAAGGCCTCTCCCCCCATCCGGTCTAAAAGAACCGGGCCTTCGACTTTGCTCAAGTTAGGGCGAGGTTCTCCTCCTGTCCCTAACAGGGCTGCGGGGGCACATATGGGCGTTGCAAGGCCTCTCCCCCCATCCGGTCTAAAAGAACCGGGCCTTCGACTTTGCTCAAGTTAGGGCGAGGTTCTCCTCCTGTCCCTAACAGGGCTGTGGGGGCACATATGGGCGTTGCAAGGCCTCTCCCCTCATCCGGTCTAAAAGAACCGGGCCTTCGACTTTGCTCAAGTTAGGGCGAGGTTCTCCTCCTGTCCCTAACAGGGCTGTGGGGGCACATATGGACGTTGCAAGGCCTCTCCCCCCATCCGGTCTAAAAGAACCGGGCCTTCGACTTTGCTCAAGTTAGGCGAGGTTCTCCTCCTGTCCCTAACAGGGCTGTGGGGGCACATATGGGCGTTGCAAGGCCTCTCCCCCCATCCGGTCTAAAAGAACCGGGCCTTCGACTTTTATAAGGTTGCCCTCTCATTTTTGATACCGCCTGCTTGAATTGTCCTAAGACAAATGGGCACGCATTTTTTGATTAGGACGAAATCACTGGTAGTACATCCGCAAGTTTTCTGAGCTCCACGGTCGCGGGAGGTCAGCTCCCCCGAGTTTCCTGAGATAATAAGTTCCAGGTCGAACTATTTTCTTGACCTCATAAGGTCCCTCCCAGTTTGGGGCAAGCTTCCCCCGGTCCTGAGGTTGTGAGACAGTAGCTCGTCGGAGCACCAGATCCCCTGCTTTGAATGCCTTGTTCTTCACTCGGGCGTTGTAATATCGGGCAACTTTCTGTCTGTAGGCTGCCATTCGAACCTGAGCAATCTCCCGCCTTTCTTCCAGTAGGTCGAGGTTGGCTCTGAGACTTTGCGCGCTTTGGGGTTCGTCGAATGCCACGACTCATGCCGACGGGAGTTTAAGCTCGATCGGGATGATGGCTTCCGTACCAAAGGCTAGAGCAAAGGGAGTTTCTCCTGTAGGCAACCTCTGGGTGGTCCGATAAGCCCATAGTACATGATAAAGTTCGTCCGCCCAAGTCCCTTTTGCTCTTTCGAGCCTGGTCTTAATCCCTTGCAAAAGGGTTCTGTTTGTTACCTCAGCTTCGCCGTTCGCCTGGGGATGGGCCACTGATGTGAATTTGTGGGAGATGTTTAGGTCTTCACAGAATTCAGCAAATCTGGCTCCCGCGAATTGCCGTCCATTATCAGTGATGAGGGTTCTAGGCAAACCGAACCTGCACACGATCGATTTCCAAACGAAATCCTAAACTTTTGCTTCTGTGATTTTGGCTAGTGGCTCGGCCTCGACCCATTTGGTGAAGTAGTCGATCGCTACAAGGAGGAATTTCCTTTGACCAGACGCCATGGGAAAGGGGCCAAGAATATCCATTCCCCATTGCGCAAAAGGCCATGGGGCGCTCAAGGGAGTAAGCTCGGTAGCAGGTTGTCTCTGGATGTTGGCGTACCTCTGGCATCGATCACACTTTTTGACATATTCAATTGAATCATGGTGCATTGTTGGCCAGTAATACCCTTGGCGGAGCAGCTTGTGGGATAGAGACCTGGCACCTAAATGGCTTCCGCAAGCTCCCTCGTGCACTTCCCATAAAGCGCAGTCAGCTTCTGAGGGTCGGAGGCATCTCAAGAGAGGCAAGGAGTACGATCTTTTGTATAATTTGCCTTCATAAAGAATGTACCGGGAGGCTTGATTTCGGAGTTTCCGGGCTTCTTTCGCATCCTGGGGGAGAATCCCATCTCTAAGATAAGTTATTAGCGGGTCGATCCAGCTGGGCTCGTGGTCGATCTCCATTACGAGTCGCGGTTCTCCCGTACTTGGTTGTTTTAAAACTTCAAAGAGGACGCCCTTTGGCAATTCGGCCGGAACCGATGTCGCCAGTTTGGAGAGAAGATCGGCTCTGATGTTCTCCGACCTTGGAATTTGCCTGATGTCGAAACTGCCAAAGGCAGGGATGAACTCCTTCACCTTTTCGAGATATTTGGCCATACTGTCCTCCCGTGCTTCAAAGCTCCCGCTGACCTGCCCTACCACAAGTTGGGAATCGCTGTGCACCCGGAGTTGACCTATTCCAAGCTCCTTAGCGATCCTCAACCCTGCGATCAGAGCTTCATACTCCGCACCATTGTTCGTCGCAGGGAATTCGAAACGCAGAGCGTACTCCACAATGACTCCCTCCGGGCTGGTCAAGATCAGGCCTACACCCGCGCCTGCCATGTTGGACGATCCATCCACATGGAGGGTCCAAAAGTTATCGGACGAACTGGCTTCTTCGTCGGGGGAGTTCGGTTGAGTCCTCAGGTCATCGATTTTGTTTTGCTCAGGTTCGGCCTCCTCGGGGATGGTGCATTCTACTATGAAATCCGCCAACACTTGGGCTTTTATCGCCGGTCTAGGCTTGTAGTTGATGTCGAATTCTGTGAGCTCGATGGCCCATTTCGCCATTCTTCCGGAGATATCAGCTCGGTGTAAAACCATCTTGATCGGTTGGTCGGTGAGTAACGTCACCGTGTGCCCTTGAAAGTAAGGTCGGAGTCTCCGAGCTGCAATCAACAAGGCGTAGGTCAGTTTTTCTAATTTAGTATACCTGGTCTCGGCGTCCCTCAACACGCGACTAATGTAGTAGACCGGTCGCTGGATTTTCATTTCCTCCTTAACAAGGACGGCTGCAAGGGCTGTAGGAGAGACTGCCAGGTACAAAAATAATTCCTCCTTGGGCTCGGGCTTTGCCAGCAGCGGGGGTGAGCCAAGATAGCTTTTCAACTCTTCGAATGCCTGTTGGCATTCAGGGGTCCAACAGAAGTTTTTTGGCTGCTTGAGGGTTTGAAAGAAGGGCAGACATCGCTCGGCCGACCTTGCGACAAAGCGATTGAGAGCCGTAACTCTTCCTGTGAGGCACTGAACCTCTTTGATCGATCTTGGGGCAATCATATTTTGGATGGCGTGGATTTTCTCCGGATTGGCCTCGATCCCGCGCCCTGATACCATGAAGCCCAGAAACTTCCCTGAGGTTACCCCAAAGGCGCATTTGGTTGGGTTCAGCTTCATTCTATACTTTCAAAGAGCGCCAAAGGTTTCTTCAAGGTCGGTGACATGATTCCCGGAAGACCTGCTTTTCACGAGCATATCATCCACATAAACTTCCATATTTCGGTCGATCTGCTCCTTGAAGATTTTGTTCACCAGTCGTTGATAGGTTGCACCCGCGTTCTTGAGGCCGAATGGCATAACCCTGTAGCAGTAAAGGCCGCGATTAGTGATAAAAGCAGTCTTTTCTTCGTCTTCCGATGCCATTCTAATCTGGTTATAGCCGGAGAATGCGTCCATGAAAGTGAGAAGCTCATGGCCCGAGGTAGCGTCCACCAGTTGGTCGATCCTAGGAAGGGGATAGCTGTCCTTTGGGCAGGCTTTATTCAGCTTTTTGAAGTCGATACACATCCTCCACTTGTCGTTTGCTTTCTTGACCAAGACAACATTGGAGATCCACTCTGGATAATTGACCTCCTTGATGAATCCGGCCTTGAGAAGTTTATCCACTTCCTCGGCTATCACCTTCTGCCTCTCCGGGGTATGACTCCGGATTTTTTCTTTTGTTGGCCGATGTTTAGGGTCGACCGCCAGATGATGTTCCATGACTTCTGTCTCAATCCCCGACATATCCGCCGGGACCCATGCGAAAACATCCACATTCCTTCGGAGAAAATCCACGAGATGTGTCCGCACCTCCCCCTCCAGGTTGGAGCCAATTAACACCACATGCTCCACATTCCCATCATTCAAAGGAATTGGTATTAGGTCCTCGATCGGGCCGCCCCTCTCTTCAGTGAGGTCGTCGCGCGCATCCAACCCGTCGACTGGACAGAGGTCCGCTTGATCGCCTCTTTGCAGGGCAATATTGTAGCAGTGCCTGGCCAGCGCTTGGTCTCCCCGAACTTCTCCAATCTCCTTGTCTGTGGGGAACTTCAACTTCAAATGGTAGGTTGAAACAACGGCCCTAAGGGCATTGAGGCCGGGTCGGCCGAGAATTGTATTGTAGGCAGACGGCGCCTTTACCACCAAGAAATTCACCAGGGCTCTGGACTGCTTTGGATGCTGACCAGTGGTCACAGTTAGAGCTATCATTCCTTCCATCGGAACGGCGTCACCAGTAAACCCTATCAGGGGAGAGCACATCGGCCTTAGATGACCGCCAAGAGTGGCTATTCTCGAATAGGCGCTGTAGAATAAGATGTCGGCCGAACTTCCGTTGTCGACGAGAATGCGACGGACATCATAATCTGCTATGTTCAAGGAAACTACGACCGCATCGTTATGAGGGAATTGGACTCCCTGGGCGTCTTCTTTAGTGAAGGCTATGGGCTCTTCAACTTTTTGCCGCTTGAGGGGTGCAGCTGATGTGCTGGTTGCCTCCGGTCGGGATTCTCTCGAGATGACGTTGACGGAATCCGGCGAAGGCTGGTCATCTGGCCACCCTTTATCATCAACCATGGCCGGGGGTAGTTGTGCGAAAACCTCACGGGAGGGCATCGGATGAGAAAAAGAGAGTTGGGTACCGGAAAAGACGGTCGGAAGCGGGTCCGTTGAGCGCTCCTTCAAGAACAAGGGTGCTGCGAAGACACAGCCCCTTCCTCTAGCGCCAATCCTGTTGGTGCAGAAATCCGTCTGCGCCGGAGAAGCTGGAGTTGAGGAAGCCGCGGTCGCCGCCGGGACCTGCAAGGGAAGTCTAAACCGGAGGTGGGGTTGCTCCGGCAAGACCCTCCGACGCTCAAGTCAGTTCTCTGCCTCAACAAGAATGGAGTGCTCGAACGGAGAGTTTAGCAGAGTTTTGAGATAAGGTAAAAGGACTTAAAGAATAACGTATCTGAGTCCCCCTTTTATAGACGGGGGAGGCAACGGACTGATGGCGACATTTGTAACCGCCTGGTAGTGGGCCGCCCATGGTCAGGGGAATTGATTGCGAAAGATAATGGAGCAGACACGTGGCCATCATCATGGCCCGCCACATAGAGCCTGTTGCAGGTAGTGGAGTGGCGTCCGTTACTGCTAGTTGTCAGCGAGTAGTGGGATTGTGCAGCACCCGCCGCAGGGAGCGGAGCAGCATCATAGCTGTTGACACAGCCTGTCAGAGGGTAGTGGGGTCGTGCAGCACCTGTCGCAGGGGGAAGTGGAGCCGCATGGAATCCGCTACGGGAAGTGGAACAGGATCATGGCCGTTATTGTTATCTGCTAAGGGACACGGATCTGTTGATCATGGCTCGGCAGTAGTCGGAGTTCGGCCTGTGTAGGAGTCCGGGAGGAGTCCCCCTTTCGGACGAGGTCGTGGGTGGAGTCCGGCCCCAGCAGCTGATATTGAGGTCGGAGACTAAGGACGGAGCTTGGCTCCCATAGGGATCCGGACGGAGCCACCCTGCTGTCGATGGCAGAGCCCGGCTCCCGTAGGAGTCCGGGCGGAGCCGTTCTGCTGTTGATGGAGGAGCCCGGCTCCCGTAGGAGTCCGGGCGGAGCCGTTCTGCTGTTGATGGAGGAGCCCGGCTCCCGTAGGAGTCCGGGCGGAGCCGTTCTGCTGTTGAAGGAGGAGTCCGGCTCCCGTAGGAGTCCGGGCGGAGCCGTTCTGCTGTTGATGGAGGAGCCCGGCTCCCGTAGGAGTCCGGGCGGAGCCATTCTGCTGTTGATGGAGGAGCCCGGCTCCCGTAGGAGTCCGGGCGGAGCCATTCAGCTGTTGATGGAGGAGCCCGGCTCCCGTAGGAGTCCGGGCGGAGCCATTCTGCTGTTGAAGGAGGAGCCCGGCTCCCGTAGGAGTCCGGCGGAGCGTTCTGCTGTTGAAGGAGGAGCCCGGCTCCCGTAGGAGTCCGGACGGAGCCGTTCTGCTGTTGAAGGAGGAGCCCGGCTCCCGTAGGAGTCCGGGAGGAGCCATTCTGCTGTTGATGGAGGAGCCCGGCTCCCGTAGGAGTCCGGGCGGAGCCATTCTGCTGTTGATGGAGGAGCCCGGCTCCCGTAGGAGTCCGGGCGGAGCCGTTCTGCTGTTGATGGAGGAGCCCGGCTCCCGTAGGAGTCCGGGCGGAGCCGTTCTGCTGTTGAAGGAGGAGCCCGGCTCCCGTAGGAGTCCGGGCGGAGCCGTTCTGCTGTTGATGGAGGAGCCCGGCTCCCGTAGGAGTCCGGGCGGAGCCGTTCTGCTGTTGATGGAGGAGCCCGGCTCCCGTAGGAGTCCGGACGGAGCCGTTCTGCTGTCGATTTCGGCTGCGGATAATTTATACCCAACAGAATCAGTCTACAAAATAAAAATAAAATAGTCAATATACTATAAAATATAAAACAAACATATAACACAAACAACATAAAGTAATTTTCATAGTCTTACCAAAAGACGCACAGCAAAACTCTCGCCCTCGTATCCGAAAACTGCATACCGAGGTTGTCTAATGACTCGCACTGTAATGCTAAAAAATCAAACCATGTAGTCCTCGGTATATGAACGATCTCTCAAAATGGGATCACCATGAACAATGTAATCTCAACGTGCATCCCAAATATCGATATACTTTGCATGTCTGATACGCCAGTCAATACGAGCTCTCCCTCGTCGATCAATACGATGAAGTCCCTGGCTAGTATCAAACTGCTCTGGGATGCTTTGAATCTGACCAAACTGCCGCAGGACACGATCGAAAAGATGCCACTCTACCATATCAAAATAAATAAGTGGCACCCTAGTAGTCCATATGTCATGTCCAACTGTACACATCTACGGCAATATAGTCAATATCTCATCTGTATATGGCTCTCACAAAAATTGATAGAGTTAAAATAAAAAAAATTAGTAAGCTAAAATTTTAATAGATTATGAATACTGTAAAATGATATTTGTAAAAAATTTAAAATTTATCCGTCTATATGTATCAACTAATGTATCCAACTGGCACCTATAAACCCGTGCCACTCTCGTCGATACGTGATGAACATTGAATGCAACGTTCCATCTGTTTCACAATCTACTCATGTTAAATAAATTTTATAAGATTTAAAACAATAAGTTTCAAATAAAAAAAGTAATATTTTTATACCTATATCCCAATGATCCGTCTAGTCTGAATGGAATATCAGGATCATGCTGCTCTGATGGCATCTCGAGCAATTGTCGTCATAATAGACTGATAGTCGGTATACACTCCAATACCTAAATCTGTAAATTTCAAAAAAATCATACATAATATATCCAATGTAAAATATAATTGAATATTAAAAATAAAAATTTTTAATTTACATACCTGCAATAATACAAGATAACCATCAATCTCGCTCTGATCAGTATAAAAACCCCGACACATAGCTCTGTACAGACAAGTTAGTACTGTATTGCCCCAACTGAGTCTACGAGCGAAGTCTAAATCCTCTAATAATGATAAAAACATCAACTTCATCTTATTCGATGAAGTATCGGGTAACAGGACACCACCTAACAACCGCAGCACCTGACCCCTAACATACTGCTGCACCATCTCCTCTGGTGCACCATCCACAATATGAAAATATCGATAACGATCATCCAAATACTCAATCCTAAGTCGTGAATGATCGAAAAAGTATACGTCGGGCTCAAACCCTTGCAATCACAAGCACAAAGCCTGCCACTTCGAAATGGTAAGCGTGGGATCAACTCTGGTAACTGGATCACCATCAACTGGTAGTCCAGTAAGGATGCCGACATCCTGTAAAGTAATGGTCGCCTCACCAAATGGAAGATGAAATGTGTGTGTCTCTGGATGCCATCTCTCAAGCAAAGCAGTAATAAGACCAACGTCCATCTGTATACGACCAATCCGATATACTCCATAAAATTTAAGATATCGTAAATAATCCAGCACTCTATGTGGGATGTCCTCTATCCTCCAGAAGTTAGCATCGGATCGTCATAGACGAAGGTGTCTGGGCTCCTGCAATAAAATATAATAATTAGATAATGTATATGATTTTTTTAAAAAAAATTTAAATAGTAAATAGGATTGGAATGCTTATACTGTCATCTAAAATAGTCTGCGATCGATGGTGCTCCTGCAATGTAAGAATACTGCTATCTCGAGGATCGAGATGTCGCGGATCGTAAGCCATAATACGCTAATGAATCTAAAATAATGATATTATTACAAGTGTATTAAAAAATAAAAAATATGATAGTCATTCATTTTATAAAAAATATATTTTAAACATAATATTGTCACACAATACAACTTAAACACAAAATTCAATTCATCTCTGGATATTAAACACGTATATTCAAATACAATCTCACAGAAATACATAAAATAATGACGAAAATACATCTTCGAAGCCTTTAATTTCTTCCACTGCTTGAAGTTGAAGTGTGTTGAAGTATCCTAGGACAGCGACGGCGGTCATGACCCGGTTCCTTACAAATGCCACAGTGGTTCTTACTTCTTATTTGTCTATCATCCATCTCATTTCGTAGTCTTATTGACTTTGGTCTACCTTTCTGCTTGGGTCTCAAACGATGATGATCAGGAATATATTTGAACATACGTGTATGCATCCAATAATCTTCATGTGGTAATGGATTAAAGTCACCGCTCCAAGCATTCATATATGCTGTAATTGTATATGCATTATCCATAAAACCACTAAAATGTACAGCAATTTCTTGACATACAGCTAAAACGTGTGAATATGGATATTTGTATATGCTCTACTTTCCACAAGAATATTTTTTTCAGCTAAAGTAACAGTATGGGAATTTCTTCCACCTCATAACCCTGCGCTTGCTCTCCTCATAAGTACTTTATATATGCCTCTTTGAAGGTTGAATACTGTTACTCGGTGCTAGTTAGCTTTAACTTGATCTTCAGCAATCTTAATTGCAATATGAGGAGTAAAAAGATTATTTGGATTTTTCTTTACATATCTCAAAGCTTGGATATGCCTCGTATTGAAGTATTTCATAAGATGATAAAATGTCATTTGAACACAAGCTGTAATTGGCACATTTCTAGCTCCTCGTAAAACACTGTTAAAAATCTCTGACAAATTTGTAGTTAAGACACCATAGCGCAGACCATCATTATGTGCCAACGTCCACTTCTCCTTTTCTATCTCGGACAACCAGCTCCAAATCTCTTCATTCACTGTTCTGATCCTATCCATGATAAAGTTGAACTTGCGAACTTGATAAGTGCTTCCTGCTTGCCATACTGCTCTTTTCAGCTGTATATTTTTAAAATAAATGTTGAAATTACTGCAGATATGTCTTAAGCAGTATCGGTGATAGGCATGTAGTGGACTCCATCTAATAGACTCATCTGCGATGGCATTTAATATACCTAGATGCTTGTCAGAAATTAAGCATATTATATTTCTATCTTTGACAATATGTGTTCTGAGCTAGAAAAGAAACCAACTCCAACTTGCAATCATCTCCTCATCCATAATTGCATATGCTAATGAAAATATCCTATTCTCTACATCAATTCCTGTTGCAATTAATATCTTACCTTTAAACTTTCCATACAAGTGCGTGCCATCAATGCTGATTACAAGACGGCAGCGCGTAAAACCCTGGATAGATGGTTTGAAAGTCCAGAAAATATAATTTAAAACTCAGACATTGGAATTCACAGTTTGAAAAAAATTTCATGAAACAACTATACCGGGATTTGCATGTTGAAGTGCAGCCATATAATAGGATAATTTAGCATAAGACGGCTCTCATTCTTCATAAATATCAACCAATGCCTTCTGCTTTCCACACAATGCTTTCCTGTATGACACTGTATATTGAAATTGATTATTAACGATTGTCACAATAGCTTCAACTTTAACACCGAGATCTTTCTTAACAATATGTTGGACTAGTGTGCCAATCATCCTTCCACTGACGTGTTTATGGTCTCGACTCAACCCCGTAAACAAACAAGTGTGAGGACCCTCATATTTTATGATTTGAAAATATTCATATTTTTTCAACAATGCAGCACGAAGCCTCCATTTATAATTTTGAACATTATTTGATGATGTGCATCGTACGGATCATAATTTCGAATGCGACTGAACTACATTGTATGTCCAATATTTCATAATATGATAAAGATCAACAGCTCTCCTTACATAATCTTTACTCTCAAATATTAGATCTTTAGAAAATTCAGTCATCGAGGAGTCCCAAAACTGATAGTCAGAGTTCAATCTTCGACCAGCACTAACACAACCACCATCATCTAAATTTATATCGTTAAAAAATTATGGAGGTTCGTGCAAATGAGGTTGAGATTCTTTCACATTAATATTAGCCTGAACATCTTCATCATTATTCTCATCTTCACCATCATCATCATTACTGCTATTGTCTTCATCCATCCAATAGTCTTCATCTCCACTTTTATCTGACTCAAAGCTTAGATTATCAAAATTTATTTCACCGACTATCTAGTCATCGTTTCCTATATGAGTGTCGTCTCCCGCACTTACCACTACTTCTAGCAAAGGAGAAGTCACCATAGCAGAAGACACATGAGAAGTCACTATAGGACTCCGAATAATTAGACAATTAGGGCCGACAGTAGTGGAATGTTGTTCTGCAAATACGGTCTCAACACTATCGGTTTGCATCATAAGAGTTACGAAAGGTGAGAAAGGCCCAACATTATTGTCCGCTTGAGTTAAAAGCCGACCATAGTATCCAAAGCTCGGTACATCTTTCTTTTCAATATATAATTCTAAAAATCGACATTCTGAATATTTCAAAAGAAAGGTCAGTATTTTTTCGACATCTTCATTGTCATCAATTGGAACTAAGATATAATTACTTTGCATTAACTGTCCCGATAGATTAGGAGATTTTTATTTCAATTTTATTTCATATTTTTCTTTGTCTACAGAAATACTACTATATAAATGGTCCAATAATTCTCAACGTGATAATGATGAAGATACTCTAATCATCTGGTTTGTAGGGTGACTGTACTACACACCAGTTTCATTATTCTGTATTATGCCATCATAATACAATAGTACACGAACTCGAGTACTGGCCATTTTCTCAGAGAAACCTATGACAAAATCAAAATCAAAATATTTAGTATTACTAATTATTTTATCGTTTCAAAAGATTTACATGATAAATGCATCATATCATCAATAAATAGGTACAGATAGATCCTATCCCATTCGAAAATTGTATTAATTCTATAGGTTAATTACATTAATCAAACGATATGCAAAAGAGACCGAAAGAAATTTTGGCAGTATTTTTTCTTAGTTCTCCCCACACGATTGAAAATGTGTGAGGAGAACTAAAAAAAAATACTATCCGAAATTTCTCTCGAACCCTCTGCATATCATTCGAATAATGCAATTACTTATAGAATAAAATATAATTTTTAAACTGTCCAAACTGGACAATCAATTGACCAATATATATATTTTAGATATCCATACAAAAATATATAATCAAATATATATTTTATACAGATATCGTAGAATATCCTATATTGATCAACTGACAGGTCTACGTTTTCATGAAATACAATATATTTTAAAATTTTTAAATTAGGATCGATCAAATTTTAAAATAAATCCGAATCTAATGAGACAAAAATAAAAAATAAAAAATAATGAGATAAAAATAAAAAATAAAAAGATCGAAATAGAAGGACGCCGCAGGGCCGCACGGGGGCCGTCATCGAGGCCCGCCACCGGAGGGCCGTCGTGGGGCTGCCGTTGGGGCCCGTCGCGGCCCATTGCCGGGGGGCCGTCGTGGGGCCACCGTCGGGGCCCGTCGCTGCGCGGTGGGCCCGTCACTGGGGGCCATCATCGGGGCGTGCGGGCCCACCATCGGCCATCTGTCGCCGGTGGGTCAAGGAAAAAGAGGGAGAGAAGAGGGAGAGAAGAGGAGAGAGAGGAAGAGGGAGAGAAGAGGGGGCCGACTAAGGGAAGGGGAGGGGCGGGGCGGCCGCCGGCGGACCAACCGGTGAGGGCGCGCGGGCCCACTGCTGGCCGTCTGTTGTCGACGGGCCAAGGAAAAAGAGGGAGAGAGAGAGGAAGAGGGAGAGAAGAGGGGGCCGGCCAACGGAAGGGGAGGGGCAGGGCAGCCACCGGCGGCCCACCGATGGACCAACCGGTGGGGTTGCGCGGGAGAGAGAGAGAGAGGCAGGGCCCACCATCGACCATCTGTCGCCGGCAGGCCAAGGAAAAAGAGGGAGAGAGAGAGGAAGAGGGAGAGAAGAGGGAGAGAGAGAGGCAGGGCCCGCCACCGGCCATCTGTTGCCGGCAGACCAAGGAAAAAGAGGGAGAGAGAGAGGAAGAGAGAGAGAAGAGGGAGAGAGAGAGAGGAAGAGGGAGAGAAGAGGGGGCCGGCCAAGGGAAGGGGAGGGGTGGGGCGGCCGCTGGCGGCCCACCGGTGGACCAACTGGTGGGGGCGCGCCAGCCCACCGTCAGCCGTCTGTCACCGACGAGCCAAAGAAAAAGAGAGAGAGAGGAAGAGGGAGAGCAGAGGGAGAGAGAGAGGAAGAGGGAGAAGAGAGAGGAGGGAGCTCACCACCGTCGGGAGCTCACCGCCGTGCCGTTGGAGAGGAAAAAACATCGAAGAAACACCGGAGAAGAAGGAGAGGATTTTTTTTTGGGTTTTATACTTCAAAAATGCCAAAAGGAATGGCATTTTTGAGACGTTTTCAAAAATGCCATTCCCTTTGATGTTTTATTTCAATTTTTTTTCTTTTTTATGATATTTTTAATTTTTTTTAGTTATTTTTATGTGATTTTTAATAAATAAAATTAATTTAAAATGGAATAGTAATTTAAAATGATAATTTTTTATTTAAATTAAAGTTATTTTTTTTTAAAATTTATAATTATAATTTTTATTTTTTTATCATTTTTTCTCTTTTTATTCACTTCTTTTATGGTATTTTTTTTATTTTTTGGAATTCAAATTAAAATTTTTATATTTTAAAATTATAATTTTAATTTTCTCCCATTTTTACCCTTTTTGGCATTTTTTAGGTATTTTTTCCTTTGTTTGGAATATTTTTTAAAAAATTAAATTTAAATTAATTTAGTAATTTGAAATGATATTTTTTATTTGAATTATAATTAAAATTTTTATTTTTTTAAATTCAAAATTATAATTTTTATTTTTGAATTAGAATTAAAATTTCTATTTTTTTTCAATTCAATTCTTTTCCCTTTTTTCTTTTTTTGTTGTGTTTTTTATTTTTTTACATCAATTTTTTTCAGATATTTTTTTAAAAAAATAATTTAAAATATAGAAAGTAATTTAAAATGATATTTTTTATTTGAATTAAAATTAAAATTATTATTTTTTATAATTTTAATTTATAATTTTAATTTTTTTTCACTTTTTTTTTCACTTTTTTATGGCCTTTTATTTTATTTTTTTGAATTTAAATTTAAATTTTATTTTTTTTATAATTTAAAATTATAGTTTTAATTTTTTTCCCATTTTTTCTATTTTTATGAATTTTTTTTAGATATTTTTTTCATTTGTTTGAAATATTTTTTAAATAAATTAATTTGAAATGGAGAAAGTAATTTGAAATGATGTTTTTTATTTTAATTAAAATTAAAAATTTTATTTATTTTAAATATAAAATTATAATTTTTATTTTTTTAAATTTTTTACTTTTTTTTATGGTACTTTTTTTAGTTTTTATTTTTTTGACATATTTTTTTAAAAAAATTAATTTGAAATGGAGAAAATAATTTGAAATGATATTTTTTATTTAAATTAAAATTAAAATTTTATTTTTTTAAATTCAAAATTATAATTTTTATTTTTTTCTTATTTTTTCTTTTTTATGATATTTTTTATTTTTTAATTTTTTAAGATTTTTTTGAGATATTTTTTTAAAAAAATTAATTTTGAATAGATAAATAATTTAAAATTATCCTTTTTATTTGAATTAAAATTAGAATTTTTATTCTTTAAAATTCATTCAAAATTAAAATTTTTATTTAAATTAAAATTAAAATTTTTATTTTTTTAAAATTTAGAATTATAATTTTTATTTTTTTAATTCTTTTTTATGATATTTTTAATTTTTTTACACATTTTTTTCAAATATTTTTTTAAAAAGATAATTTGAAATGGGGATACTAATTTGAAATGATAATTTTTATTTTTATCAAAATTATAATTTTTATTTTTTTATAAATTTAAAAATTTAATTTTTATTTTTTTATTTTTTTAAAAGAATAATTAAAATCGTCAAATAATATGATATTTAAAAATACCATTTGGAATGGTGTTTTTAAAAACGTTATTTTAAATGGTATTTTAAACAATATCATTTGATTTGGTGATTTTAATTTTTTTTTCATCGTTTACGTGAAAAATGGGGAAAAAGATGGGTGGCATGGGGACGATAAAATGCCATTCAAAATAATATTTTATTTTTTTTATATCAATTCAATAAATAAATTAAAAATTAAATTATTTTTATAAATATTTTTTTTTAAAATTAATTAGGTAAAGCACAAAAGAAGGCCAGTCTGTCGTAATTGGTAAATACCGTCGCTTTTAAGATTGTGATTTGGATGAGGGATGGTATATTTGGTAACATATCTTCCGCCTGGGGATCGGTTTATATTTATATCAAAATTCCCCTCCGAACGACTCCTCTCTCTCTCTTCCGCCACCCTGAGTCCATCCGTGGGGCTCGCGTAACTCCTCTCCTTTGTTCCTCTCTCGTTCTAATCCAAGACTATTCCAGAAGAGAGGCGTAGAAAGGATCGATCTCTGATCGGCGACAGAGCTCGCTCTTCTCGATCCGTAGAGGCGATCTCGTCTCCCGTGCAAACGGGGTCGAGGTGAATCGCTTTCCAGATCTGTTTCCATCGCTCCTCGGATCGCTAAAAATGGACCTTTTTGCGATTTTATATAGGATTTCTGGTTTTTATGTCGGCCGAATTTGTAGGCTAGGACGTGTACATTGCTTTGTCGTCTGGTTATAGATCTAATTCGAATTTCTTTGCTTTCTTCTTCGTTTTCGTTTTCTCTTGGGAAATTGGTTGATTTTGGCGGAGAATTTCTGTCTCTCACGTTATAAGGGTTTCCATTGGTTGGCTGAAACAAAATTCAGGTTTGATAAAAACTCTGGTTTTGGAGTTATGGAGATCTAGTTTTGGTCTTTAATTCAGATTGATTCAGCCGATGCCTATGCCAGGCATATCTGCAGAAAAAAAAAAAAAGAAAAAATCATGTTTTTGTGCTGATCTGGTGATCGCGTACCATAACTTTATCGATTTTGAAATTGTAAGTAATTGTTTTCATTTTTCTTTTCTTTTGATCTTATTGGATTGATTTTTAACTTGACGAATGCTATATTCTGACGTTATTATCTTTTTTATCTCCAAGTTCTTATATTTATTGTGCTTTGTATCGTAATGGGCGCATGGATTGTCGTTACGTGGTTTTGAGTCTGTTCCTTAATTATTCTTCGTTGGTAATAATTTCATGGTGAGATATTCTATTCAGCTGCATTCTTGGTGAATATTCATGAGAATAAAAGCATTCATAATGAAAAGGTTGAAACTTGAAGCTTAGGGTTATCCTCCTTGGCGTTTTCATAATATGGATGGCTGTTTACTGACAACAGGTCTTTAGCTGTTTGAAATGGCAACAGCACCTGCATCAACGGGATGGCTGAGGGGCAGAGTGAAGGCTGTTCCTTCTGGAGATTGCCTTGTGATCATGGGAAGCACCAAAGCAGAGATCCCGCCGGAGAAGACCATCACTTTGTCTTCTCTCATTGCTCCAAGGCTGGTATATTTTCTAGAATGGAGTTCCCAAGGACTTAGACTAAAGTTACATACTTTGATGAAAATTGAAGGAAAGAACTTAGCCTTTTGTTTAGACAGGTTGCCTTGAGTAATGCCGCATGTTCTTTTCTATGGTTTCATATGCATTCAGCTTTAGAACTTCCTACTGTTATATTATGTTTTCATAATTGCTCCCCTATTTTTAAAAAACAGCTATTAGCAGAGAAATTTTATCATTTGAACTACCTATCCTATACCCATCATGTATCTTTCAGACTGCTACAATGCAGGACTTATTATTTAATATTTTCTGTAGTAAAAAGAGATAGTTCCGAATTTGGGAATATTATAGGAATATTCCATCAGTCAATTTTGTTAAAATAACTTTCAGTTCACATATTTCTCTCAACCTACAACTATTTTTTTGATCTGCAGCTTCTGCTCATCCAATAAGCTCTCTTCTTGCTGTTACAGAAATTATGAATGCCTCCATTAAGAAAAAGTAACGTCCAACATATGTCATCTAGTCAAATGATTATCTTTTACCATCTCTCTTCCAAGTTCTTCCAATTCCAATGTCCGACTTTTCTTGCTCCTCTTCTTTCAGAATCGTAACAATGTATGCCCCTCTGCTCCTTTAATACCACCTGTCCATCCCCCATCCCCCCTATGCCAATGTTTCTCTTACATTAATTCCAAAGGTTAATTATACCTTTGCAAGGGCGTAACAGGTGCAATTTTGTAATTTTGAAAGTTCTCCTAATTTATCCTTCCCTTTAATATGATTGCTTAGTTGTGAAGCTCTTGATCTAATAGGAGAGAGGATGAACAAAAATCTATTAGGAGAGAGGATGGACAGAGACTGGGTCATTGAGAGTTATCTTGAGTAACCATGGTTGCGTTCTGTAGAGAATGGATGAGCACTCAGTCTGAGACCTAACGAGCTATTTCAATGCATTGCAGATGTCGTCCACATACTGTATATTTAAAAGCAGTAGTTTTGAATTTGGGGAACATTCCTTTGTGATTCCATCTGTCACCTTTTCTGCTGAAATGCCTTTCACTTTCCCTATAATACATAATAAATTCCTATTTAAGATTCTACTCTCTATTTAAACAATTCCATCTATTTTCATAGGAAAAGAGGAAAAAGGCCTCATATGCCTAACTCACCTCTTGATCTATGCTAGAGAGGGCAAAAATAAAAAAGAAAAAAAAATCCTGGCTTTTAGAAAAGGAAAGAAAAATTGGATTCTTAAAAAAGGAAAAGATGGAAACTAATACGCTTGACCCAACCTGTGTGCTCTCCACCCTCCGCTCCTCTCTTACTTCAAATGAGAACTGAAAGAAGAACAATTGGACTCTAATCCCTATTTGTTGGGAGGAAAGTTTTTGATGCCCTTTCTTCCTCTACAATCCGAACACTGATTGTTTCTAATCCTTCTTTTTAAGGTTGACAACAACATGAGGAAAAAAAATATGAGGGAGATCTCACTGTTCTCTATTGAATTTATGCTGTTTTTGCAAATATACTATGTATCTGATTACTAGTTTTAATTAACATACTTCTAATGAGCCTTATTGAGAAAAGAGATTCAATTTCAAATATGTCTTACTTTTTAAATAACAATTTTATTTTTTTCACTTTCTTTTTTGCCTTTCTGATATTGTACTATGCATTAAGTTATTGGCAAGTTTTTCTCTAACATGAAATTATGCAATAGTAAGTTTTTTGCCCAGTTTGCATTGCACTTGCCCATTTACAAATAACTAAATTTTAGCATTTATCTCAATTGGATCTTGCATGTATCTCTATATAAGGTTATGCACATGTATTTTATAGACTCATGGTGTAACTTCAACATTTATGCTGTCATGAAGCATTTCATACATATTTTTGAAATGTCACAGGCCCGCCGTGGTGGAGTTGATGAACCCTTTGCATGGGATAGCAGAGAGTTTTTAAGGAAGCTCTGCATAGGAAAGGTCTTTATTTTGAATCATAATGATTATCACCTAGTCTTACAATATATCTGCATGTCACTGAAGAATGTACTAATCTGCTTGCGATGTTTGTTGTCTTGACTTCTGTAGGAGGTCACATTCAGAGTAGACTACACAGTTCCATCCATAGGGAGAGAATTTGGTACAGTCTTTCTTGGAGACAAAAATATTGCATTGTTGGTTGTTTCTGAAGGATGGGCTAAGGTAATTAAATAATTATCCAGCTTTTTCTGTCACATTTTCATTGCATTACTACTGTGGCTGATACTCAACTTATTCTTTCATTCTTGGCTAAACTAATTGACTCGACCAGGTTAGGGAGCAGGGTCAACAAAAAGGTGAAGCAAGTCCTTTCTTGGCAGAACTGCTGCGTCTGGAAGAGCAAGCTAAGCTACAAGGTTTAGGTCGTTGGAGCAAGGTCAGTATGCATTTTTTTTTCCTGTTTGCCTATGCATGTGTTTCTCTGTCGCTTAGTTTCTGATTAAGGAAGATAGGTTGTATGTATCATTTTATCTAATTATTTGTGTTGTTCAGAGTCATCTTTTCATCTACCACAAACTGTTGTCATTTTTATTCCTGTTGCAAACATAGATCATTGTGTAAGAATGGTTTCTATAAGAAGTACAGATATCTAACTAACTATTATCCATTTTCTTTGACAATTTATCCAGGTACCTGGTGCTTCTGAGTCATCAATTAGGCACCTGCCCCCTTCAGCCATTGGGGACCCTAGCAATTTGGATGCCATGGGGCTCTTGGCTGCAAATAAAGGTAGGCCTATGCAGGGAATTGTGGAACAGGTCCGTGATGGCAGCACTGTTCGTGTTTATCTGCTCCCAGAGTTTCAGTTTGTGCAAGTTTTTGTCGCAGGAGTTCAGGTATTGTACCACTATATCATAACATCATCCATGTTGCAATGAAACTGTATTTTTTTGTGTACTAATTGTCCATGATGGGCACCATCCATGAGAAGCGACTTTGTGTAATCATTGTCCATCTTACATAATTTTATTTAATTTCGTTATATATCTAACAATAGGCACCATCTGTGGGAAGAAGGGCTGTGGCAGAACCTGAGATAACTCCTGAGGATGCAAATGAAGAAGTTTCAGCTGAAGCTAGAACACCTCTAACGTCAGCGCAGAGGCTTGCTGCCTCCACAGTATCGTTGACCGAAGTTGCACCGGATCCTTTTGGAAGAGAAGCAAAACACTTCACAGAGATCCGTGTTTTAAACAGAGATGTGAGTCAGGCTTGCTATTTTGCTTTGAGCTCTATTGCAAAATTTCTTTGCAATAAACTGCATAGCTTGTTTGGAATCAACAGGTCCGGATTGTTCTAGAAGGTGTAGACAAATTCAGTAATTTAATTGGTTCAGTATACTATCCCGATGGAGATACTGCAAAGGACTTGGCTCTGGAGCTTGTACAAAATGTATGTTCTTTTCCTTTATTACATTTAAATATCGAAATTGGGTGGACTAAGAGAAAATAAGAGAATTTAATTTCTGCTGAAATCTGGCTTTGGTAATATTCTGCTATATCCTAAATTAAAAGAAAAGAGATTTCATTATATCCAAAAAAGAAAAACAAGATTCTTTGCTTATTGTAACTGCCTTGTTATAAGTTCTACACCAAAATGATGTACAATTTAAGATATACCAGGTGCAACTCGCAAATCTCGGCTGCTTGAATGATTGTGGGCTGCCAACTAGACATGTGGGCCCTATATTGAGTGTGGACTATTTCGGTGTGAATGTAATTCCATCGTGGGAATTCATCAAATGTGGTTATATGCTCATGCCATCATTCTTATTATAATGCATTTGTTATGTACCGATGTCATGTCTACTGATGATGCAGTGAGATGTTGAGATTATTTTGGAAGTACACAATGCTTGTCCTGATGCACATGTTCAGACCCTTGTGCAGTTTTTTGTTCTTATTGATTTCACTTAAAGTAGTTGCTTTTCATGAATAAAGTGATGTTTCTGTTGGGTGTGTTTATATATTTTTGATTTTCACATTCCTTATTATCAATCTTCGGATACACTATGTAGTTGTATCATTTCATTCAAGTGTCCATCCTCTGCAAGTTGCAAAGGAATCTTTTTTTTATTTTTGTTGAGTAATACCATCTAATTTATAACCTTTAACCCTTTAAATCTCATGTTTTGGGAAGCACTAGAAATGCCAAAACTGATATTTCAAAATGTACAAAAATGAGTTGCTTTTAGATTGGGCAGAGTTAGGTCAATTACTTTATTTCAAGGTATAACAGATGGAACATAAAAGGGATTGTATCCCTGGCCTTAAGAGGTTCTTCTGTGAACATATTTGGGGCATATGGCTGAAACAAGCATTGGAGATATGAAAGTTTGTTTTGAGGTGGCCTATCACCTTAAATGGTATAAGATTCATGAGACCTGATAAATCTATTTTCAGAATGTTAAGGTTCTTCCCCCCTTCTTTATCTTGATTTTGAGGTGTTTAGAAGGTTTTGATATAAATTGGTAATGATAGTTGTTGGAGCATGAATATCTAATACGTGAATGAGACTCGTTCGTTTTATGGGTAATGAGGGGAATATTTTGTGCAGTTATGGATCCAGTGGTATAATGATATTCTTAAAATGATATCTTCTTGGCATAGCATGTTTTGCCTAGGCAGCAATTATGGAACCTAAAATTAGTATTGGAGTAAGTCACTGGTAATGGTATGATGACAAAGTGGTCATCGCAATGATTTGGTTCAATGGTGGGGGAAGGTGGATGCTTGGATCTCACATCTTCTTTGGAGAAATCATGAAAGTCTTGTTGGGAAGGCATATATAATCCAAGGACGAGTGCAGCTTGAGAACATGAATCTTCTCATGTTGTAAAAGTGGCTTAGAGTTATCCTTCCATTGGTATTTCTGCTACTATAGGTATATCTTTAGTTGTTGAGAGAGTATGATGTGGATATGTTTTAAGTTTCAGAAGAGTCACATATGATGATCTTTGAGGGATGCCCAATTGTTATGCACCTTCTATGAAATTTGCTTCTAATCAGATCTTTGGTTTGTGTAATATAAAATAACTCATTATTCTTATGATGTTGTCACATGAAAGATATTGGATACCCTTTTCACAGAGATATCTTAATAATGAAAAATTTGTTGAACTTATTAACTTGCTTGAACTCCTGAAAAATATAGTCTTTCCAAAAAGTAGGAAATTTAGGCTATAATTTGGCTAGCAGTTAGAGAACTTGTGATGGCAAGATGAAAATGGTAGAAAAGGTCCAGACCATATTGTAAGGTTGATGAGAGATTCTCATATCTAACTATGTTTTGCCATTTTATGGAAATCTAGGATTGTTTTTGGGCTTCAACCCCTTATCTAATCTATTCTTCATTCTTTTTTTGAGCTGTGATGGTTGGGAGAACAGTCCACAAGGATCTTAGAGGAGTATGTAGATATCTAGGTGGATCCAAGATGAGTCTTGGGATGGATTAGAAAGGGATCCATCGATTGAAGTTCTAAGAGAGGAAATTTCTATTTCTAGGTAGTAAGATTTAAAAGGGAGGTAGGGTGGGTTCTTTTTAAGGAAAAAAGGGTGGACAGTTGGGAGGCTAATAAATGAGCACAAAGCACAAAGAAAGGAACATAGGGAAAGGAAAGAAGCATGAATTATGGAGAGGTGGAAGGATATATTTGGTGGCTCCAAGTTTTCTCCATCTCCGACATGGAAAAAGCTAGAGAGACTTATGGCATGCTTTTGGCAACAACAGTAATTATGCATGCTTCTCAGCTTTATTTGAATTCATTTTACCACCTTTTTGGGACAGTATTTTTTTCCTTAGTGATCTTCTTCTTATATTCTTTTGGATAGAATTCTGTTGTACATAAAATTCCATATGTATGTAAGCCATGCACCTTATTATTTCCTAAGGACATGTGTAAAATTTTATATTTTAAACAGTGCTCTTTCAATTCTGGGTACTCCTATTTATGCATATTACATGTTTCTTAGTGAGTATGTTTAGGCATCACAATCTGTGTTTTTTCATTTTTTAAGAATAATGGAAAGAACTTGTTTTCATTTGATTTTTCCTCCCAACCCTTGATCTTTATTGTTTACTCTGAAGGATTTTTCCCCCTTTATCGTGGTGTCTGATAAGAGATAGAAGTGTTCAAAAATTCTTTAAACTAATAAGGAAAGTAAAAGCAATTGAGTGATATAAACTCCAATATTGTAATTTGCTTTGTATGCTATGTATTAGAAAAAATTGTTGTTGTGGTTCATTTTTCTTTAGCAGCATTATTTAGGATGATGTGAGGTCTCCACTTGGGGGAGCCACCCTGGTTGCTACTACTGAATGTTCTCGTCCTATTCACATCCAATTCTTTATACCTGTAATTACATTAGCTTTTGTGAGAATCCTCTATCCCATTCGAAGATCAGGTTACTAAAACCAAGGTCCACCATCTTGGTATGGGAACCCATACGGATACTAGGCTGACAGTATTGGTATGCTTGGTATGGGGATTGATTTGGCATATATGCCTTTGTACCAAGTCTTGGTTCGATCGCAATACGATACATTATGTCTGGTATGGGGTGGCATACATTGATATGGCGAACCTTGACTAAAACTATATAGTTCCTTAAGTTCATATGATATATGATAGTACTTGTTCAGGTATCAAGCATCTGTCTTTTGTTGATTTAGGACGAGAAAAAGAGCCAAATTGTTTTGTTATGAAAAATTACATTTTATATGCATAAGTTAATGAAAGAGCTAGAGTTAGCTGGGGACTTTAGTGTTACCAGTTTTCTAATACTAATAAATCAGGCGCTTGGATTTAATCTACGTAGTTTCAGTGCAAGAGATTTTATGCACTATGGTCCTTATTATATCTTAAAAATGGGTCCGCACTAGAAAAGCAGATAAGCTGCACTCTTTTATTTTGGAAAATCATGCTGATGATGTATTCTACTTATTTGTTTAGGGGTTAGCTAAATACGTGGAATGGAGTGCAAATATGATGGAAGATGAGGCGAAGCGACGGCTAAAGGCTGCTGAACTTCAAGCCAAAAAAGACCATTCAAGAATTTGGACCAACTATGTACCACCTGCAACAAATTCAAAGGCTATCCATGACCAAAACTTCTCAGGAAAGGTAACATGCATTCCTGACTTCTAATTTTTGTTGACAGCAGCTCGCTCAACCAAACCTTTGATATCATTTTGTTCATTTGTGGCTTCTCTAGGTGGTAGAGGTTGTAAGCGGGGATTGCATAATTGTTGCTGATGACTCTGTCCCATATGGCAGTCCATTCGCTGAGAGACGGGTGAATCTTTCAAGTGTCAGGTCTCCTAAAATGGGAAATCCTCGTAGAGATGAAAAGCCTGCACCCTATGCTCGTGAAGCTAGGGAGTTCTTACGTACGCGTCTTATCGGTCGCCAAGTATGCTCTCTAATATGTGCTTTGTAATATTAAACTTGTGGAGGTACATTTATGACATAACAACACATATGTCCTTAGGTAAATGTGTCAATGGAGTATTCTAGAAAGGTAAGCTTGGCAGATGGACCCAACCCAGTAGGTGCAGCTGGCTTGGCTGATTCTAGAGTACTGGAATTCGGCTCGGTCTTCCTGGTGTCTCCTTCCAAATCTGAGGGTGATGATACTGCTCCTGCTCCACCTTCTGTAAGTGGTCAACCAGCTGGGATAAATGTTGCTGAACTAGTAGTTGGACGTGGCTTTGGCACTGTTATCAGACACCGAGATTTTGAGGAACGGTCAAATTATTATGATTCTTTGTTGGCAGCTGAGTCACGTGCTATTAATGGAAAGAAAGGGATTCATTCCGCTAAGGATCCTCCAGTAATGCACATAACAGATCTGACAACGGTGAGAAATGGAAGTGTTTCTTCAAGTGTGTTGGTTGAGTTTGGTCTTTTTTTTTTTTCTTTTTTTAGGTGGTTATCTGTAATCTATGATTTTCTCAGGCCTCAGCAAAGAAAGCCAGAGATTTCTTGCCATTTCTACAACGCAGTAGAAGGCTCGGTGCTGTTGTTGAATATGTTCTTAGTGGTCACCGTTTTAAATTACTGATACCAAAAGAGACATGTAACATTGCATTCTCGTTTTCTGGTGTGAGGTGCCCGGGTCGAGATGAGCCTTTTTCAGATGAAGCAATTGCTTTGATGAGAAGGAAGATTCTGCAAAGGGATGTTGAGGTGTGGATTTTACCTCTATTTGATTTTATGTAATTCTGTTGTTTTCTATTTTTTGAATTAAATGAATTTATACCCAGATAGAAGTAGAGACGGTTGATAGGACTGGAACTTTCTTGGGCACCCTGTGGGAGTCAAGGACCAACATGGCTGTGACTCTTTTGGAAGCAGGACTGGCGAAGCTCCAAACATCATTTGGTACAGACAGGATTCCAGATGCTCACCTCCTTGCACAAGTTGAGGAATCTGCAAAAAGGAAGAGATTGAAAGTAAGCAATTGCTTCCAAATTATTTGCATCATTACAGCTTTTCAAAAGTTTGCTGCTGACACTTTTCTCTTCTTTAAGATCTGGGAGAACTATGTTGAAGGCCAAGAAGTAGGTAATGGTTCCATGACTGAAAGCAAACAGAAGGAAGTACTTAAGGTACTGTGGGCATGAAAGGAAAAATATTTGCTTGTTTTCACTTGTAGGTTTAGCTCATCTTTGTGCCTCTGTTTTTCAGGTTGTGGTCACTGAAGTCCTAGGTGGTGGCAAATTCTATGTCCAAACAGTTGCTGATCAGAAGGTGGCTGCTATTCAGAACCAGCTTGCCTCACTGAATCTCCAGGAAGCTCCAGTTATTGGAACTTTCAGTCCCACAAAGGGGGATATAGTCCTTGCCCAGTTCAGTGTAGATAATTCTTGGAACAGAGCCATGGTAAGACAAATAGTGGTATTGAACCAGGATTAGTCATCTCATCATAATTTTTTGCTCTTATTTTCTTACTCTTAGACTTTAATGTGCATGTAAAGATTGTTAATGGGCCAAGAGGGGCTGTTGAATCACAACAGGACAAGTTTGAAGTTTTTTATATTGACTTTGGAAACCAAGAAATTGTTCCCTACAGTTGCTTACGGCCTCTGGATCCCTCAGTCTCATCTTCGCCTGGTTTGGCGCAACTGTGCAGCCTTGCATACATTAAAGTCCCAAATTTAGAGGATGATTTTGGACAAGAAGCTGCTGAGTATCTGAGTGAGTGCACTTTAAACAGCAGTAGGGAATTCAGGGCTATGGTGGAAGAACGAGATACCTCAGGAGGAAAAGTGAAAGGACAGGGAACTGGAACAGTTCTGATTGTAACACTGGTTGATGTGGAAGCTGGTACCAGTGTCAATGCTGCCATGTTGCAGGTTTGAGCACATTCCCATTCTTAATTTTTACTTGATCGATCTTAGTAAAGTTTCAGATCAGGCCTGGATAATCATAGATTTAGAAGACTAGTAAAGAGAAGTATGTGCACAAAATACTTTTACAGAAATTTTCTGGAATCTAGATTTAACAAAATTAATTCTGTATATTTATTTTATTTCTTGGTATTTAATAAATGAAAGAGCCAATTTCCTAATATATTCATTTCTACTTTACAGGTTCAGTCATTGCTTACTTGTAGGGTCTTAGTGAAAGTAAATTTTTAAGTTAAGATGTAAGAAGTTGTAGTAAAACCATCCTTGTTTAAGTTAGTGATATCTTTCTTTTAGGTGTGCAATTGAGCTGAGCTGGATTTAGCCTAGGCCAGCTCCAGCTTGGTGCAGAGTTAATTTTTATCTTAGATACTTGGACCGGGCTTGCCTCTTTCCTAATAGAGCAAAAAATAAACATGTTTCAATTGGTCTGATTCCCTTTGAACTAATTCTAATCAAGATTGAAATCCACCTTGATTTAAGCTTGAGCTAAATGTTCGCTGAATCGTCTTGAGTCGGAGGGTTTTGGGCATGCCGAACTGTACTGGCAACCTACCAGTGTGGTTCGGGCATTCGATTCAGAACACTGGCAGAAATAGAGCGAGAAGAAAAGAAAGGAAGAGAGAGGGGGGAGGGAAGGAGAGGGAAAGGTCGGCGGTAGCCGTCGGTGGTCCTTTGAGGCCGTCGAGGCCTTTGGAGCTTTGCCCTCCTTTGAAGAGATGAGGATAGAGAGAGAGAGGGATGGAGGGAGAGATAGGGAAGGAGGGGGAGGTGGCGGGGAGGTCGGTGGTGGCCGTCAGAGGGCCGCCCGAGGCTCTTAGATAACCAGATTTGCCCCTCCCAAAGGGTCTCTGTTGTGTTGAAACAGGGGTGATCGACCCCTGTTTCATCGCATTTAACTTTTTTTCACGATGATTTTAGGGGTGGGGGGGATCTAGCCCCCTCAACGGCCACGGCCAGCCTCTTAGCCACCTCCCCCTTTTCTCTCCCTCCCTCTGTTGGGTTTCGGTTACGCAACGGAATATGATTTTCAAAATTTTTACATACTTTTAAAACAAGTTTTAACACTTAACATATGCTAATCAGAACACAAACCCTAAGTCTATCTTGTGGATTTCAATCAAACAAATCAAGCATGCATATAAGATAGAAGTTATACCTTCCCGAAGACGATGATCTGGTGATAAGATGATTTCCACAAGACACCAAAGTAGATGTTCTCTAACGGTTATCTACACAGGATTGATCACGGTCCTTTCCAACTCGATGTAGTGTTGCAGCCTTCTTTACAAGTTCACTGTCCGTTTCCTTCTCAAGGATGAATTGCACCACCATCTGATTACATTCGAATCTCCATTAGGACCACATCTGAAATCTTTTCTCAAAAGATCTCACCACCTAGATCTGATTTAGAAATCTAACTTTTGGATAATCTGATTCCTAGGATTGGCAACCTTTGTCTTTCTTTTTTCTCTCTTGCTTTCTTTTCTATTTTTCTCTCCTTTTTTTTTTCTTTTCTTTATTTCCTTTCTTTTCTAATTTTTTTCCTTCTTTTCCTCACAAGTCCCCACGCCTAAAATCTCTCTCAGATGGCACGCCCATCCAATGGTAGTGCCTCCCTTTTATAAGGCATGAAGAGACACAACTCTTAGCGCAACATTTATCACACGCGGGACCTCATAGGATTCTACAAAGAATTAATTCACCGTGTCGAGGAGTTGTAAGGTAGGAGTCTTCCCTTTGGCGCATAACAACCAAGGTGCCGTCCATATGGCGTGTGGAATAAATATGGTGTGGAAAATAAAGAAAGGAGGTTAAGAGGAGTAGCCTAGTAGGACTTTTCTTTTTGGGAGCTATTTATTAAGGCGTGTGCTTTTATTTTAACATGGAGAATGGAGTGGAAGAGTTGGTTTCACATGGAACTCTTTCATGTGATAAGGTTCAGCCTATTTAGGAAACCAAAAATTGAACTTAATCTGATTAGGTCAAGGCATTAGGTTAGAGTTAGCTTAAACACCTTTGAACTAAACCTAATTGGGAACTTGGATTAATTCAATGTGCTAGCATGTCAATTAAATTTATAGGATTTATAATAAATCTAATTAGATCAGACCATGATTAAATCTTAAAGTGTGTGATCCATTGAATTTCATATCTAGCTAGCAGTAGACTTAGGTTCATGACCAAAACTAATCTGATTAGATTAGGTCGGCCTAAATGCATCAATTAATCAGAATACTTTTTAATTAATTTCTGAATTAAACTCTTAATTCTTTCGAGTCTGCAAGTTAAGATTGATGTCTAGCAATATGTTATGACTATTTGGAAGATATGAAATTTGATAGAAATACCAAAAATATTCTTCAGTGGCAAGTATCATGCAATTCAATCCTTTGATTATACAACATCCCAGATGAGTTATGGGCATGGAATCTTGTCAAGTCCAAATATTTATCTATATGTATCTTTATTAGAAGATGATGACTTGGTTGATGATATATTAGAAACTCTTTCTAATTATCATCCTGCTTTGGCCAAAAACTTCTTGAATTATCAACCTATGAGATCACATAGAATGTTTTCTCCTCTTATAAGGAGTGATCGATTTCTTGTTGATCACTTACAATCTCCATATACACTTCACTACATCTCGAACATCCCACACAAGCCTCAAAGAGTCAAGTTAGAAAATGAATCAGCACATAGATTCATATATATATGGTGCCATTGGTGATCTCAAGTCTAAGGATCACTTGCACTACTTCTACTAGAGAACAACCAGCTGACATATGTATAAGGCTCTATCAGATATTCTCTTGTTTGGTCAATTTAGTGAACTCATTCTCCAATGAGCACCTACATTCTCGTATTAGTATCACTACATAAGTGATTGTGAGATCAATCACCCTCTTTGTCGAGTATATATAGGATGTGCCAGTCTTATTGGTATCATTGATCTCCGACTCAATGATCTTACGACTGAAAATATTTTAAATTAGGGCTATCAAGAATTTAGGTCTCACTAACATGATCTCATCATGGTCCTAAACTATTGTTCTAATCTATGGGGTTCATTATAATCTTAAACAAGTATTAAGATGCAGCATATAATTAAACAAAATATCTAATTTTATTAATAATTAATGTCAAATTATATGAGTTTGGAAGATAAAATATGAAAAACATCCCATCGCATCACACATGCGATTGGCTTGTAGGGCATTATTCTTTCAATCTCCTACTTGTATTAAAGCTAATCACTCCTAGACTTGATGCCCATGCAATCTAGGTGGCGATCAAACTACTGTTGTGACATGGTCTTAGTGAACGGTTCTGTTATATTGTTCTTCATGCCAACTCGCTCTATGATCACATCTTATCTTTCGATAATTTTTTGAACGAGATGGAACCACCTTAGGATGTGCTTAGATTTATGATGAGATCTCGATTCCTTTGCTTGAGCAACAGCCCTAGTGTTGTCATAATAAAGTGGCATGGGGTGTTCAATCTCTGGAACCACATCCAACTTTGAGAAAAACTTCTTCATTCAGATGGCTTCCTTAGCAGCCTCACTAGTAGCAATATACTTTACCTCAGTAACTAAGTCAGCTACATTCTACTGTTTGAAATTCTTCCAACTCACTGCACCACTATATAGAGTAAATACATATCTTGATATGGATTTGCTATCATCTGGATTAGATTGAAAACTAGAATCTGTAAAATCTTCTAGTTTCAAATCAGATCCATCATAAATGAGAAAAACATATATAATTCTTTTTAAGTACTTGAGAATATTTTTTACAGCTTTCCAATGATCCTCTCTTGGATCTGTCTGAAATCTGCTGACAATGCCTAAGGCATAAGCGACATCAGGTCAGGTACACGGCATCACATATATAATTGATCCTACAGCTAAAGCATAAGGAATAGAACTCATTCTTTTTCTCTCTTCAGGTGTTTTAGGAGACATCTTCTTAGAGAGATGTATGCCATGACTCATGGACAAATAATCTCTTTTACTCCCACCCATGTTGAACCTTCAATACTAGATCATGTACCTAGCATTTTTTTAGATCTATCCCTATAGATCTTTATACTAAGTATATAGGATGCTTCATCCAAATTTTTTATGAAAATTTTTTGTGATAGTTAGGTTTTGATCGATTGCAATATAAGGATATCATTCTCAATGAGCAGTATGTTATCCACATACAAAACTAAGAAGATAATGGCACTCCCACTAGTCTTCTTATATACACATGGTTCATCCATATTTTTGATAAAGCCAAACGATTTGACTATCTCATCAAAACGGATGTTCCAATCTCTATAGATTTTTATACCAAGTATATAAAATGCTTCATCTAAGTCTTTTATAGAAAATTTTTGTGATAGTCAGGTTTTGACTGATTGCAATATAGGGATATCATTCCCAATGAGCAGTATGTCATGCACATACAAAATTAAGAAGACAATGGTACTCCCACTAGTCTTCTTATATACACATGGTTCATCTACATTTTTGATAAAGTCAAATGATTTGACTGTTTCATCAAAACGGATGTTCCAACTCTTTGATGCCTGCTTTAATCTATAAATGGATTTTTTCAGCTTGCATATTTGATTTGCCCTCCTATTAGAGAAAAATCCCTCTGGCTGAGTCATATAGATTTCTTCCTTAAAATTTCTATTGAGGAAGATAGTTTTGACATCTATTTGTCCGATCTCATAGTCATAATATGCAGCTATAGCAAGCATAATCCGATTAGACTTGAGCATGGCAATGGGCGAAAATGTTTCATCATAGTCAACATCTTGTCTTTATCTGAAACCTTTTACCACTAGCCTGTCTTTATAGGTTTCTATCTGGCCATCTGCTCCAATCTTCTTGAATATCCATTTGCAGCCTATTGGGGTCACACCCTCAGGCGCATCAACTAAAGTTGAAACTTGGTTGGCATATATGGAGTCTATTTTGAATTTCATAATTTTAAGCCATTTGTCAGAGTCACTAATGACTGCTTCTGAATAGGTCATGGGATCATCATTTTCAATGATGTGTGGCATATTGTCATTCTCAATGACAAATCCATACCTGAGTGGTACATTACGCACTCTACTTGACCTTCGAAGAGGCGTGTAGAGGTTGTGCCTCATCAATGGGCACTTCAGGTTGAGGATCAACTTATGGACTCTCTACATGTTGCTTTTGGATAGACTGTAGGTCTTGAACTTCCTCAAGTTCAACCGTCCTCCCATTTCTCTCTTCTTGGATAAACTCTTTTTCTAAGAAGATGGCATGTCTACTAACAAACATCTTTTGTTGAGTAGGATGGTAGAAGTAGCATCCTATACTCTCCTTAGGATAATCTACAAATCTATATTTGTCTGATTTAGCACTAAGCTTATGTCCTTCAATATTCTAGATATAAGCAGGGCAGTCTTATATTTTTAGATGTTTAAGGCTAGGCCTCTTCTCTTTCCATATCTCATATAGAGTGCTAGTAACAGATTTAGTTGGTATTTTGTTCAAAATGTACGTTGCGGTTTGAAGAGCATATCTCCAGAAGGAGATTGAAAGATCTGTGAAGCACATCATAGACCGTACTATATCTAATAAAGTGCGATTCCTCCTTTCCGCAATATCATTTAATTGTGGAGTGTAACGAGTCCATTTAGAAAGAATTTCATTATCTTTAAGATGATCGAGAAATTTACTAGTTAAGTATTCTCCTTGATCAGATCGAAGAGCTTTAATATTTTTGCCAGTTTGTTTCTCAACCAATCTCTGATACTCCTTAAATTTATCAAAAGCTTCGAATTTGTATTTCATTAAATACACATATCCAAATCTTGAAAAATCATCAGTAAATGTGATGAAATAAGAGTATTCACCTCTGGCCTGAGTTGTCATTAGGCCACAAATATCAGTATGTATTAGGCCTAATAAGTCACTCGCCCTTTCTCTATGTTTAGTAAATGAAATCTTGATTATCTTACCTATGAGACAAAATTCACAAGTTCCATATGATTTAAAATCATAAGGATCAAAGAACTTTTCTTTGTATAACTTGTTAATTCTTGACTTATTAATATGATTAAGTCGGCAGTGCTAAGATATGTGACATTCACATCTTCTCTCTTTCTTTTCTTTATTTGATCAACATGAAGAACATTATCATTAAGCAACGGAAATAGAAGACCATTATCAATACAAGTATTGCCAAAAAATTCATTAGAATGATAAATGGAGCAACCATTGTTCTTTTCTTTTATTTCAAAATCATGTTCAAGTAACAAAAGAATTGAAATAATATTTCTAACTAAATTAGACATATAGTAACAATCTTTTAATTCCAAAACTTTGTCCGAAGGCAACTTCAATAGCAAAGTTCCTACAGCTTCGATCTTGATGGACTCTCCACTAGCACCGAACAGCACGAAGTCACCTTCATTCAGTTTTCTTCCTACAAATCCTGCAATGATTTGCATAGGTGTGAACCACAGGCGGTATTTAATACCTAAGAATCTGAAGTTGAAGTACTTAATGATAAATTTATTTGTATTATATAAAAATTTTTAGCAACGTTTGCTTCCTTTTGTTTTAAACTTACAAGGTAGTGCTTGCAGTTCCTCTTCCAGTGTCTATTCTTTCCACAGTGGAAACAGGTATCTTTGGCGAAGTCACTCTTCACCTTCTTTGAGATGCTAGCCTTAGAGTTTGTCTTTTTCTTTTTGTTTGAACCGTTATTACCTATCTTTTTCTTTAAGATCTTATCTATAAGAAGAACAGAAGTCTTTTCATCTTTGAAATGGCTTTCAGCTATCTTCAACATATTGAGCAGCATAGGCAGGCTTGTGTTCAGTTTGTTCATGTGATAGTGTATGACAAACTGTGAAAAGGATTCAAAGAGTGATTGTAGGATCAAATCCTGACTCAGCTCACCATCCATAGCAAAGCCCAATTATCCTAAATGAGTGATCAGATCAATCATCTTAAGGACATGAGTCTGTACAGATGTGCCTTCACTCATCTTAGCATGGAATAACTGCTTAGATATCTCATATCTAGTAGTTCGGCTTTATTCTTTATATAATTTCTTTAAGTTAAGGAGTATGGAATGAACATCCATGAAATCCTGACTTAACTCACCATCCATAGCGAAGCCCAATTATCCTAAACAAGTAATTAGATCAATCATCTTAAGGACATGAGTATGTACAGATATGCCTTCACTCATCCTGGTACGGAATAACTGCTTAGATATCTCATATCTAGTAGTTTAGTTTGTTCTCCATATAGCTCATTTAAGTTAAGGAGTATGGAATGAATATCCATGCTTTCGTGATGCCTCTGAAGCTCATTGCTCAGAGGCTAACACAATGCATTTGACAGTCATACTGTCATCATGCCACATCTTGTATGTGGCTCTATCCTTCTTGGTAGCATATTCTCCGATCGAATCGAGAGCAGGTGTATCCAGAATGTAGGAGACTCTCCTGTGTGAGAACAATTCTCAGGTTCCTCAATTAGTCTACATAATTGGGTTCGGTCAATTTGTTAGCTTTAAGAATGTCACGCAATTAAAGTGAGGATGCCATAAAGTAGTTAATCTACACATATAAGAATAAAAATATAAGCGAACAACTCATGATGACATTCACAACTAGATTAGGTCTTTTGTCTAATTGTGTCTCCCACTTATTTAGCGAATTTCATAGCCCTCAAGTATGAAAACGAAAAACTCTATCTTGTTTTTAAATGAAGTTGAGATCTCAATTCCTTATAAATATCTTGTGGATAGCACAACAAGCATTTATGAGTTTAAGGGTAGGTAATTTTTACCAATTGCATCTCATACAATTTTCAACATCTCTTTTTGCCTTTAAAATACTTATAGTCTTGTGGATAGCACAACAAACTATAGTGTTCTTGTTAAGTTTGACCCTTCATTCCTATATGATCATATTTAAACAATGCTGCCCTTGTAGATTGCACAACAAGACAACACTATTCGAATATACTATAAATATCATTTATGTACTTGGTAAACAACATATCAATTTCTATAGCGAGCTTTGTGGATAACACAATAAACTCACTATGGATTTTGATATATACATTATTGACTAAGCATGAGGGAAGGCATGGGTGGTCTTCTCAATACTTAGCTATCATAACTTAATATAATTTTAATTGAGGGATTACTTGATCTTAGGCACATCCTAATTTTAACATCACATGGAATATGCATACAACAAGAATTAAGCATTTAAAACATGTTATTTTAATTGTAATATCATTCATATGCCTATGCCAAATACATGATCCCTAGGATCAAATAGGATGTTTTTAGGATTTTGGTCCAACTCTTGAGCCAATTTCATTGGATTATGACTTAGACTCACCCCTTGGTCCAATTCACATGTCAAATTTGACTTGGGCCAATATTTTGAATCATAATCCTATTTAGATTACAATTGATTCAAACCCTAATCAATTAGACTCGACCAAGTCAACAACTGACCTTAGTCCAATGCACCCTAATTAAATCAATTAAAACATCAATCCATTATGAATCATAAAATTTCAGATTATGATAAATTCTAAATTTAGCAACTGAAATTTAAAGTCTAACTACGATCATGGTCAAAATAATTTTAATTAAAGATCGATGCAAATAATTGATTAAACAATATGGCATCATATGAATCAGATCTAATCTATATTACAACCATAGCATGTTGTTTAATTGAATCCAACAAGGATGGCTCTGATATCACTGTTGGATTTTGGTTGCGCAGCGGAATATGGTTTTCAAATTTTTTATATGCTTTTAAAATAAATTTTAATACTTAAAACATGCTAATCGGAACATAAACCCTAGGACTACCTTGTGGATTTCAATCAAATAAATCAAGCATGCATATAAGATAGAAGTTATATCTTCCCCAAGATGATGATCCGGTGATAAGATGATCTTCACAAGACACCAAAGTAGATGTTCTCCAACGGTGATCCACATAGGATTGATCAAAATCCTTCCCAACTCGATGTAGTGCTGCAACCTTCTTTACAAATTCACTATCGGTTTTCTTCTCAAAGATGAATTGCACCACCACCTGATTACCTTCGAATCTCTACTAGAGCCACACCTGAAACCTTTTCTTAAAAGATCTCACCACTCAGATCTGATTCAAAAATTCAACTTTTGGATAATCTGAACCTTAGGATAGGCAACCTTTGCCTTTCCTTTTTCTCTCTCTTTTCTTTCTATTTTTCTCTCCCTTTTTTTCTTTTCTTTCTTTTTTTTTTTCCTGATTTTTTTTTTGTTTGCTCACAAGACCCCATGCCTAAAATCTCTCTCAAATGGCATGCGCATCCAATGCTAGTGCCTCCCTTTTATAAGGCATGAAGCAACACAACTCTGGGCGTAACATTTATCACATGCAGGGCCTTTTAGGATTCTATGGAGAATTAATTCACCGTGTGGAGTTGTAAAGCAGGAGTCTTCCCTCTGGTGCATAACAACCAAGGTGCCATCCATATGGCATATGGAATAAATATGGCATGGGAAATAAAGGAAGGAGGTTAAGAGTAGCCCAGAAGGAAAAGACTCTTCCTTCTGGGTGCTACTTATTAAGGCGTGTGCTTTTATTTTCACGTGGAGAATGGCATGGAAGAGTTGGTTTCATATGGAACTCTTCCATGTGACAAGGTTTAGCCTATTTAGGAAATCAAAAATGAAACCTAATCCGATTAGGTCAAAGCATCAGGTTAGAGTTAGCTTAAACACCTTTGAACTAAATCTAATTGGAAACTTAGGTTAATTCAATGTGCTAGCATGTCAATTAAACCTATAGGATTTATAATAAATTCAATGAGATCAGACTATGATCAAATCTCAAAGTGTGTGACCCATTGGATTGCATATCTAACCAGCAGTGGACTTAGGCTCATAACCAAAACTAATCCGATTAGATTAGATCAGTCCAAATGCATCAATTCATCTTAACACTTTTTAATTAATTTTTGAATTAAACTCTTTTAATTCTTTCTAGTCCATAAGTCAAGATTGATGTCTAGCAATATGTTATGACTATCCGGAAGACATGAAATTTGATAGAAATATTAAAAATATCCTTCAGTGGCAAGTTATCGTGCAATTCAATCCTTCAATCATACAACATCCTAGATGAGTTATGGGCATGGAATTATGTCAAGCTCAAACACTTATCTATATGTATCTCGATCAGAAGATGATGATTCAATTGATGATATATTAGAAATTTTTTCTAATTATCATCCTGCTTTGGCCAAAGGCTTCTTGAATCATCAACCTATGAGATCATATAGGATGTTCTCTCCCCTTATAAGAAGTGATCGATTTTTTGTTGACCACTCACAATCTCCATATACACTTCACTACATCCAGAACATCTCACACAAGCTTCAAAGAGTCAAGTTAGAGAATGAACCAAAATATAGATTCATATACATAAGGTATCATGGTGATCTCAGGTCTAAGGATCGCTTGCACTACTCCCATTAAAGAACGATCAGCTGACATGCATCTAAGGTTCCATCAGATGTTCTCTTGTTTGATCAATTCAGCGAACTCATTTTTCAATGAGCACCCACATCCTCGTATTAGTATCACCGTACAAGTGATTGTGAGATCAACCATTCTCTCTGTCAAGCATACATAGAAAGTATCAATCTTACTGGTGTCATTGATCTTCAACTCAATAATCCTACAATTGGAAATATTTTAGATTAGAGCTATTAAAGATTTAGGTCTCACTTGCATGATCTCATCATGGCCTTAAATGATTGTCCTAATCTATGGGGTTTATTATAATCTTAAACAAGTATTAAGATGCGGCATATAATGAAATAAAATACCTAATTTTATTAATGATTAATGTCAAATTATATGAGTTTGGAAGATAAAATACAGAAAACACTCCATTGCATCACACATGCGATTGGCTTGTAGGGCATTATTCTTTCACCTCCCCCTTCTCTCTATCTCTCTCTCTATTCTTATCTAATCGGAGAAGGGCTGAGCTTTGGAGTTCTCGGTAGCCCTTTGAGGGCCTTCACAGCCCTTGGGTGGCCACCACCGGCCTCCCTTTTCTTCTCCCTCTCTTTTTCTCTTCCTCTTTGATTCTCCCTCTTCTCCGCTTTCTTGGCTGTGTTGGTTTGGATCCGGTATGGCCCGGTATGGGATCATATCGAACTGTACCATTGGCTGGCCAACATGGGTTTGGTTCTGGTTTTATGGACCTTGGCTAAAACCATGTTCCTAGCTGGTAGCTTCAATCTTCACAAAACTCGAAAGATAGGACAACAAATTTTTGAAATAATTAGGAAAAATCATATATCATAGTAGCAAATTGTTATCAACAAATTATAAATTCTCTGTTGGAACTGTGAATTTGGTTAGTATTAACATCAAAGGCAATAAAAATTTGTTAGGATAGGTGGGGGGCAGAAGGGAGTTGTTCATTGTCACCCTAGGGAAAATGAGTCGGACATTATTGGAGGGGCCTGCTATGTTTGAAGAAGGAAATGTTGGTGGTGTAAAGCTAATCATTGGGGGAAGCTTGCTGTTGGAGGGTTGAAGGGGTTGAAGGCCAAATTCTAGAGAGAGGTGGGCTCAAGTTTGAGTCATTTATTCACATGTTGGCATGCTAGTGAAGAACAAAGAAGAGGTAGGGCATAATGGTGTTAGAGATCTAAAAGAGCGAAGAGCCATGGAAATGAGCAGATAAGCCTTCAATTAAGTGTCGCACCCCTCCCATGTCCACCCATTACTATTGTAGCCAGCCCCAAATTTATGCCCTTGTACTGATTCCTATAGACATATGATTATCTATTTTATCATAAATAATATATGATATAACTAATACTTTTGAGGCTTATAATTCATGCTCAAACTAATTTTGAGCCTAAAATCTTTGAACAAGCTTATCTATTTACATGTGACCTGAGCCTAGATTTGATCTTCTGCTTGAGCAACTTATATCAAATACCATCCTATCTATTGTTGATTAGGCTGTTTCATGCATGTAGTTTTAAAATTTTTGTCATATACAGTGAAAATAAACACAGATTAAACATTTTAATCTAAACATGCATTAGATCTGATCTACTAAACCAACTAACATGATCATGCATCTGAAATATGATCTGAAGTTCTAATCTACCAAGCGGAGATCTGATCTCTATACCTTTTGCATGGGTCAATCTATACTGCAGTCGATAATCGTGGATTCTGGATTTCTTGAGCCACACAAGCATCCGGCCTCTACTGGTATTCACACGAGGTCTTGATCTGATCAGAGGCTTCTTGATCTCCTCGAAGTGCTAGCTTCCTTACAGAGATCGCTTCTTGATGGTCGAACAGGATCCTTCTTCATTTCTCTCAGACTCTCTCAGAGGAGAAGAAGAATAGGAGGAAGAGGAGAGAGGAGGCTAGACGTATGAGAGGAATTCTCCTTATTTTAAAACCCTCGAGTGTCCAACTCTTGGATCCCTTTTATAGGTGGCATTAAGATAGGATAAGGAGGGGTGTCCATAAATTTTCATGCCAATAATATGTGGGGCGTGAGGAAGAAATCATCGGTGATTTTTCCTCACGCCAACTCACTTCGTAATGCACAAAAGGTTTCCCTCTTATCCTTGACTTCTTTCCTTATCCTTATCTCAATTTGAATCAAATTCAAATTGGTTTAAAGGGTAAGATGATGAGTCATCATAAGATGCCACCCACCCTTTTTGCGCCCTCCTTTTCACATAAATATTCTTCACGCTAATCTTCATTAGCATGTGATATGATGGTGTGGCTTCATGGGGGCTGTAGGGAGAGAGTCCCAGTGACTGGGATTCTCAAGGTGCTCAATTAATTCCTAGCCAATTTAGGAATTGGTTACACTCAAGGAGAGGTCAAATCCTAGTCCAACTAGGAACCCAATCCTTCTTAATTAGATCCTAATCCAATCAGAAAATTAGTTGCACCCAAGTCCTAATCAAATTAGGAATTGGTCTCCCTTGCAATTGGATTATCTCATAACTCAATTAGGCTTAATCTAATCAAATCCAAATCAAGCCAAATCGAATCCAATTCAATTAGCCTTGATCCTAAGCCCATTGCTCCATCAGATTGAGCTAAATAGCAATCCAATTGCTAATTAATCCTTCTACAACTCACTAACTCTTTAGTGAATTTCTTTATTGCAATTTTTGCATTGGATTAATCATCAATTACATTGATAATTGGATCCAATTAAGATTCATAATCGTAACTCAACTATCTGATCAGTCAAGAATCTCTATTGTGTGTGATTCTATAGATTTTATTCTGTCTGGTAGTGAGATATATCGTGATCTCTATCATAGTATCATTAAAACTCCTTTCAATGGATTGGAATGATTCCAATTTTGTCCATTAAGGATCATCGATCATCAAGATGATGCTCGATGCGTCTCACAATCCATCAGTGACATCTAGCAGTATGTAGTGACAACTCAGTAGAATTGATGTATTGAACTTCTAGGTATAGTTACTGTGTGATTCAGTCATTCTATCGTAAGTTCTGACTCGACGGAGGTCATGAAAAACTCGTTAAATCCCAACGTTAGTCATATGCAAGATTAGCTCGAATTGAGCTCATTTGTGAATTTTCGTGAAAATTTTTTCAGTATTCACACTTGCTTTGGTCGAAGACTTTCTGAACTCAGCCTTGTGAATCACATAGGACTTCTTCTTTTCTATCAAGATCGATAGATTCTATCTAGGTGCATCCTACTCCTAATAGTGACCTAAATCTACTGTAACCAACATACATTGCGAGGATCCAAATGGTTAAGAGTTTAAGTTTATGTGTAGTCAAACTACAGTAGCCTTACTGCAGTCGAGGCACCGTAGGTCAAAGGACCACTCATACCACTGCAGCATCGAGTAAATCACTGATAAGTGAGTAGACATTCAAGTGGTTTCTCGTGTTGGTCACGCTTAGTGTAAGTTGTTCTCTAACAACCATCAGCACTCTCGTCCTAGTGTCTCCACACTGCAGATTTGAGACTTATGTGTCCGAAAGAGAAGCGATTCATGCACCGATTTTATTGGATCGATCATCATCCTCCGTGATGATCTCTCGATCGGAAGCTTTTAGGAATTAAGCATCAATAATATATGTCCCAAATTTTTAACACTTTGAAAAAATATATTATCATCTGTTAATCCCTTCGACGAATCATGGACACAAAACATGATTGGAATAAAAACTACCAATTTTATTAATGAATAAAATTTATATGTATAAATTTATGTCCTGAAATTACAATATGCATCAACCAAGAATTGGCTTCTAAAGCACACATCTAACAAACTCCCACTTGCATTAAAGCCAATTGGTCATAAATCTAAGTCCCATCTTTCTCAAGATAAACTTCGATCTTTTGTTCGCTGAGAGGCTTCATCAGTGGGCTCGCCACATTCTCTGTGGAGTCTACTTTCTGCATCTTGATGAACTTCTTCTCGAGATATTCGTATATGATATGGAACCGTTGCTCTGTGCTTGGACTTCTAATGAGATCTTGGCTCCTTAGCAAGGGCTATGGAGTTGTCGTAGTGTAGTGTAATGGCATTCGATGATATGACATCGAGCTCTGCAATGAATTTTTTGAATCAGAAGGCTTTCTTAGCATCTTCAAAGGCAGCGATGTATTCGGCTTCCATGGTTGAATTCGTGATCAATTGTTTGGAATTCTTTCAACTAATCGAATCTCTATTACATAAGAATATACACTCCAATATAAATCTTCTATCATCGATACAAGATATGAAGTTTGAATCAGTGTATCGTTTTACTTTCAACTCAGATTCTCCTCCAAAGATCAAGAATAAATCCTTAGTTCTTCTCAAATACTTAACAATGTTCTTCACAGTAATCCAGTGTTCTTTGTCTGGATTCAATTGATAACTGCTCGTGACACTCACGATAAGGACTATATCAGGTCGAGTATATAGTATGGCATATATGAGACTCTCTATAGCTGAAGTATAAGAGATCTTGCTCATGCGTTGGATCTCCTCAGGTGTGTCAGGACACATCTTCTTGGAGAGATAAATCCCATGCCTAAAGGGCAAAAGTCCTCTTTTGGAGTTTTTCATGCTGAACTTCTTCAGCACCTCTTCTATGTATATTTTCTGTGAAAGGTCTAGCATCTTTTTAGATCCTTATAGACCTTTATTTCAAGAATGTAGGATACTTCCCCTAGGTCTCTTATGGAGAATTCTTTTAACAGTCATACTTTGATCGAGGTCAGTATGGGAATGTCATTCCCAATCAAAAGGATGTCATCCACATACAGTACGAGGAATGTAACAGCGCTTCCACCGATCTTTTTACACACACGGCTCTTCGTTTTTGATGAAATCAAACGATTTAATTATATTATTAAAGTGAGTATTCCAACTCTGAGATGCTTACTTAAGTTTGTATATAGATCTTTGCAGCTTGTAGACTTTGTGATCACTATCATTAGAGGTAAAACCCATAGGCTGCTTCATATAGATATCTTCCTTAAAATATCCATTTAGGAAGGCAGTTTTTACATCAATCTGTCAGATTTCATTATTGTAATATGCTGTAACAGCAAGCAGTGTTTGGATGGATTTTAGCATGGCTACTAACGAGAAGATTTCTTGATAGTCAATGTGTTCGTGTTGACTATAACCTTTTGTTACTAGCCTTGTCTTATACGTCTCTATCTTACCATTCGAATCAATTTTTTTTTGTAGATCTATTTACACCCAGTAGGTACTATATCTTCAGATGGATTTACTAAAGTCCAGACATGGTTGGAATACATGGAGTCAATTTTTGACTTTATTGCTTTTTTCTATGTCTCGGAGTCAACATCTAACATTGCCTTATAATAGTTTTTGGAATTATCTCTATGGTCTCTCTCTCCCATTAGGAACACTTCCTCTACATCCTCTGTAAGTATACCTAAGTACCTTTCAGGAGGACGAAAAATCCTACTACATCTATGAGGTGGAGGAGGTACTACATCTACTGGCTCACTATAAATAGGTTCTTGCTCTAGGACTCATGGCTTTTCAGAGATCCTCTCTTCGAGCTCAATTTTTCTCCCACTGCCTCCATCCTGGATAAATTATTTTTTCAAGAAGACAGCATGCTCACAATCACATTGTGATCCTCTGGAAAGTAAAAATAGTATCCTATGGATTTCTTAGGATATCCTATGAAATGAGCCCTAATTGATCTAGTCTCTAACTTGTCCACCTGCTATCGCTTGATATAAGTCGGACATCTCCAAATTTTGAGATAATCAAGATTTGATTTCTTATTATGTCATATTTCATATAGGGTGGTAGGAACGAATTTAGAGGAAATTTTATTTAAAAGATAAATTGTAGAAAGTAACATGTCCCCAAAGAAACAACGAAAGATCTATGAAGCTCATCATAGACCGCATCATATCCAATATGGTCTTATACTTCCTCTCGGATATTCTGTTGAGTTGAGGCATTCTAGGAGGCATCCATTGTAAGACTATATCATTGTTCTTGAGATAGCTTCGACATTTTTCACTAAGGTATTCACCTCCTCGATTTGATCAAAGAACCTTTATGGGGTTTTCTGTTTGCTTCTCCGCTTCATATCTGAACTCCTTGAACTTTTCGAAGGTCTTAGATTTGTGTCGCATCAAGTATATATACCCATATCATGAATAGTCATCGATAAGGGTTAGGAAATAGAGATAACCAACTCTAGCCTGCACATCAAATGGGCCACACATCAGTGTGTACTGAGGCTAATATCTTAGTGGTCTTTTCCTCATGTCCTACAAAGGATAGCTTGGCCATCTTTCTTTAAAGACAGGATTCACAAACTGGATAAGAGTCAGAAGTCAATGGTCTGAGAATGCCATCTTTCTCTAATTTGTTAATTCTGTCCTTTTCTATATGGCCTAGCCCAAGGTGCCATAGATATCTTTGGTTTAACCTATCTTTTGGTCTCTTAGACCCTATGGCATTCACTACTTGCTCATTAACATTGACACATGCATCAACAGGCAAATGATAGAGACCGTCGACCATAAAGGCACGTGCAATAATTTTATTTTTAAAATAAATTGTATACAAGTCTTTATTAAAATTAAACATGTAATCATCCTATGCTAGCACAGATATAGAAATCAAATTTCTGCTAGCTACAGGTATATAAAAAGTCTCTAAGTTCTAAATTATATCCTGACGGTAATCGCAGAGGATAGACGCCCATGGCGACAGCAGCAACTCTTGCCCCATTGCCGACTTGAGGAGTGACTTCACCTTTCCTTAACCTTCTATTTTTCTTTAGATCCTGCATTGAAGTATAATCAGGATAGACACAAAAGTCAAATTTCTGCTAGTTACAGGTACATAAAAATAGTCTCTAAGTTCTAAACTATATTCTGACGATAATCGCAGAGGATATGTATCCACGGCGACAGCAGCAACTCTTGCCCCATTACTGACTCGAAGAGTGACTCATTTTTCCTCAATCCTCTACTTTTCTTTAGATCCTACATTGAAGTGCACAAATATGCACTAGAACCAGAATCTAAAATCCAACTGGAAGAAGAGAAAATCGTAAGATTAGTTTCTATAATAAGCAAGTCAGACATACCTTCAGAAAGTATGTTCTTGTTCTTATTCTTTGGGATCGCCACATACGAAGGCTGTTCCATAGCAAGAACAGAACCCTTTGAACTCTTTAAGGTCTGTTCAGCTATTACCAACATGTTAAGTAATTCGGGTAGGGTGCTATCAATTTTATTCATATGGTAGTTTACAATAAACTGATCATATAAATCAGGAAGGGACTGCAGGATCAGATCCACCTGCAAATCCTTATGCATGATCATTCCGAGTTTCTGAAGCTCCTCGATGTCCTTGATCATTATCAAATAATGATTATAGACCGACTGTCCATCACGCATTTTCACTCTGAAGAGTCTCCTGGAGACCTCAAAGTGAGCTATTGTGTGATTTTGCTCACTATACAACTCTTGCAGGTGAGTCAGCATATCTTTGGTAGTCTTCATGTCTTCATGTTGGCATTGTAGTTCGTTAGATATAGACGTCAAGATGTAGCACCTAATCCAATTATCAGCATCCATCCATTTCTCAAGTGTAGCTCATTGATTAGGGGATGGACGAGTTGGCAACAGAAATTTTTTGGTTGAGAACATAGGTTAACTTCTCAGAACTGAGAACTATTCTCAGGTTCTTGAGCCAGTTCTGATAGTTGGTTCCGATCAACCTATTGGTCTCTAGAATGCGAGCTAGTGGGTTGGAAGACGACATGATTAACTGCAGAGAGTAAAGTTTTCTAATTAGATATTTATACTTGATGTTAATTTGTTTTAGGGGTTTTAAAAACAAATACTACCATTATTTCCTCGAGTCTCTCATACTCAGGTGGAGAAACGAAAATCTATATGCAAGGGGTTTCAAGTGGGTACTGCGGTCCTACTGATTTACATGCACCTCATCTAATAGTTATTAGTGATGTACAAATTAATGAGTGGACAACTCTTTGTCCATTGCTTCTCTAAGTTGCAGCGACATCCGGTCTTACTGATCTACATGCACCTCATCTAATAATTATTAATGATGGACAAACCAATGAATGGACAACCTTTTGTCCATTACTTCTCTAAGTAAGTTGCAGCGACATCCGGTCTCTAAGTCTTATGGCCTTACCTAACAGTTATTGACCAAATTTCTTAGTTAAGTTAGACCCACCGTTTATCAGCGGGTGCAAAGTCGTCATTGGGTCTTTTATCTAATAGTTGTTGGGTCCAATCCTATCTCTATCCAGAGCATCTAATGTTAATAGAGTGGTTGCACCTTTCCGATGCAACTGAACCACTGTGACCAGTCGAAAACAATCAATGCCAGGAAGACGTCGTATCTCTACAACGATGGAAGACCGCTAGACTTAATATGTGTGAGGAGATTTATTTTGGTCTCTTTTTAACCATTTACATTTCATGCAAATCTTTAATTGATTGGGGTATGGGCACAGCTCAAATCACCGGTCACTAAGTTCAAAATTGATCATAGTTGGCCAGGTAAGCAAGAGATTGATAGGAGGCTCCCCATTGTTTATGGTAACGGTTCTAATTAAATAATCATCGCTCAATGTGCTTGCCTTAGACGTCAACTGATCCTGATTAATTTCAAATTGGGTTTACCTGAGCGATCAAGGCTCGAGCCACTTAGCCAAAATCAGATAATAGGTCAAGATTTTTAACACATACAAGTTAATCGATTTGATCCTACAACTATTGATTCGATCTCGAGCAGACTCGATCTAATCGTAATCAACTTCTTGATTCGATTAGATTAATATCCCATCTTAATTGAGCCTAACATGTGCCAATCAAGAATCCTAGGACTCTAATCAAATTAGAGATGCAAATTGGTCTATCCATGAACCTAAATCGCAAAAAATTCAGATCTTGACATAAAAATTCAGATCTGAATTTAGATCTGAAACAGATTTCAGATCCGAACAAAATAGCACCAAACTTCTTCAGATCTGAATCTAATTTCAGATTTGAAAGAAAACAAATTTATTTCATATCTGAAACAAACACATAATTGCATCATATGTAGTGCAGAAATCTGAGATCTAATATGCTTTAATGTTTTACATCGTTCCAGGACAACCTTTCAGTATAACTGAATAATGCTAGGGCAACCTTATATCAGAACGATGTCTAATTAATTAATTAAGTTCAGATCTGATTTTTGCAAATCAGATTTCAGATCATATGCAATCATGTTCATATCAGAATTTGGTTCTGATACCACTGTTGGATTAGGTGATTTCATGCATATAGTTTTAAAATTTGTCATATGCAGCGGAAATAAACATAGATTGAACATTTTAATCTAAACATGCATTATATCTGATCTACTAAACCACCTAAAATGGATCTACGATACTAACATGATCATGCATATGAAATCTGATCTGAAGTTCTAATTCACCAAGTGGAGATCCGATCTCTATATTTTTGCACGGGTCGATCTACACCGCAGTCGATGATCGTGGATGTCTGGATTTTTGGAGTCGCATAAGCATCCGATCTCTACAGGTATCCACACGAGGTCTTGATCCGATCATAGGCTTCTTGAGCTCAGGGTGCTAGCTTCCTTATGGAGATCGCTTCCTGATGGTCGAACTGGATCTTTCTTCGTTTCTCTCAGACCCTCTCAGAGAAGAATAGGAGGAAGAAGAGGAGAGAGGAGGCTAGGCGTGTGAGAGGAATTCTCCCTATTTTAAAACCCTCGAGGGTCCAACTCTTGGACCCTTTTTATAGGCGGCGTTAAGATAGGATAAGGAGGGGTGTCCATAAATTTTCATGCCAATAATATATGGGCATGAGGAAGAAATCATTGGTGATTTTTCCTCACGCCAACTCACTTCTTAACGCACAAAAAGTTTCCCTCTTATCCTTGACTTCTTTCCTTCTTATCCTTATCTCAATTTGAATCAAATTCAAATTGGTTTAAGGGATAAGATGATGAGTCATCATAAGATGCTGCCCATCCTCCTTGCGCCCTCCTTTTCACACAAATATTCTTCACGCTAATCTTCATTAGCGTGTGATATGATGGCATGGCTTCATGGGGGTGCTAGGTAGAGAGTCTCAGTCCAATGGGACTCTCAAGGTGCTCCATTAATTTTTAACCAATTTAGGAATTGGTTGCACCTAAGGAGAGGTCAAATCCTTGTCCAACTAGGAACCCAATCCTTCTTAATTATATCCTAATTCAATTAAAAAATTAATTGCATCCAAGTCCTAATTAAATAAGGAATTGGTCTCCCTTGTAATTCGGTTATCTCATAACTCAGTTAGGTTTGATCTAATCAAACTGAAATCAAGCCAAATTGAATCCAATTTAATTAGACTTAATTCTAACCCTATTGCTCAATTAGATTGAGCAAAATAGCAATCCAATTGCTAATTAATTCTTATACAACTTACTAACTCTTTAATGAATTTTTTTATTGTAACTTTTGCATTAGATTAATTATCAATTACATTGATAATTAGATCTAATTACGATTCATAATCGTAACTCAACCATCTGATCAGTCAAGAACTTCTATTGTGTGTGATCTCATAGATTCTATTTTGTCTGGTAGTAAGATATACCGTGATCCCTATCATAGTATCATTGAAACTCCTTTTAGTGGGTTGGAACAATTCTAACTCTATCCATCAAGAATCATCGATCATCAAGACAATGCTCGATGAGTCTCACAATCCACGAATGGTATCTAGCAATATATAGTGGCAACCCAGCAGAATGAAAGTATTGAACCTTTAAGTGCAGTTACCATATAATTCAGTCCTATCGTGAGTTCGGACTCGACAGAGGTCATGGAAAATTCGTCAAATCCCAACGTCAGTCATATGCAAGATTGGCTTGACTTGAGTTCATTTATGAATTTTCATAAAAATTCTTTTTTGGTATTCGCATTTTTGCCGAAGACTTCCTGAATTCAGTCTTGCAAATCACATAGGACTTCTTCTTTTCTATCAAAATCGATAGATTCTATCTAGGTGCATGCTAATAGTGAATCCGAACCTACTGTAGCCAATATTAACCATAAGGATCTAAATGGTTAAGGGTCCAAGTTTGTGTAGTCAAATTACAGTAGTCTCACTGCGAATAGCCGAGGCACCGCAGGTCAAAGAACTACTCACACCACTGCAACATCGAATAAATTACTGATGAGTGGGTAGACATCCAAATGGTTTCTCATGTTTATCATGCTCAGTGTAAGTTATTTTCTAACAACCATCTGCATTCTCATCCCAGTGTCTTTATATTGCAGACTCGAGATTCATCTGTCCGAAAAAAAAGCGATCCGTGCACTGATCTTACTGGATCGATCATCATCCTTCATGATGATCCCTCGATTGGAAGCTTTTAAGAATTAACCATCAATAATATATGTCCCAAATTCTCAATATTTTGAGAATATATATTATCATCTGTTAATCCCTTGGATGAATCATGGATACAAAAAACATGATTGAAATAAAAACTACCCATTTTATTAATGAATACAATTTATAAGTACAAATTTATGTCCTGGAATTATAATATGCGTCAGCCAATAATTGGCTTCTAGGACACACACGTAACATCTGTGTCATATGGTTCCAAATTTTCATAATACTTTTCTTTGACATTAGAAATTTATTGTCAGGTTTGCATCAGTGGGGTTGATTAATGTATATAGGCTTACTTTACAAACCATCTCTGGTTCAACTGACTTCAAATGGGTTAGGATTTTTGGATGATGGATCAGTATCTTCCCTTTTTTTCCTCCTATCTTTGCACAATATTTGCTGAAAAATTATAAATTTTAGCATGAATCTTTTTATCCTATTTTCTGCAGTAGTAATTTTAAAGGATTTTGCTTTCAACTTACCTACTTTGCTGCTATATAAACAGTGAAAGGAGCACAGGTAGTTTGGCCATAAGACATTCACATAATCAGTCAACTCAAATTATGTGAAACGTGAGAAGCAAATGTTAGGAGTTAATGCTTGATCTCTTTGAGGCTGTCAAATGATCAAGCTATTTGTGAGCTGCTTGTTCATCCCAAAATTTAGCTCAAAATGAGTTTACTTGATCAGGAAAAATGGACTAGAAATACTAACAACACAAACTTGGGCATATAGGTCCTTCATGTTCAGCTTGATATAGCTTGAAACATATATAATTGTAAATGTACTTATTCTAAACATTATTATATATTTGTTGTATCATGTTATGCTTTTTTTTATTTTGATCAAGAAAAAATTGTTATAGACATTGTCACCTGGAAATGTGACATGATGTCAAGTGTGTAAGTGTCCAGAAAAGTCGGATAAGTGATCTTTCAAAATATCTGATAGAAGGTGTGGTGCAAAATTATACAAGTATGTTTATAAATAAAGATGTAATAATGAATCATTTGGTAATGCAATTCCTTTGTCATTTAGTAGAATTATCTGGACCTTTTCCTAATGTTGTTTTAGACTGAAAATCTTCGAGGTACAGATGACAAAATCTGATAGGAAAAGTGATTTTTTTGGCCATAGGGTCCAATTGTTTGGACATGCCAAAAAAATTCAGATCGTGAAGTGTCTGATTAACATTGTTTACTATTAGTGCATTATATCATCTGATCTCATGCCATTTGATTCAGCCTCTAGATTAACATCTCCTTGTCACCTAAGTCAATCACTACGTAGTCACTGTTTCATCCTTTGCCATTTGTTCTTGCCCCATGGCCTGCCCCCCCCCTCCCCCTCTCTCTCTCTCTTCTCCCCATCACTTGTCATGCCACTTTTGCATGCATTCCTCCTGACACATCCCCATCATCTTTTGCTTATCTCATAAATATGTAAAAGAAACTCTAAGGTACCTTAGCTTTTAGATTTTGATCTAACGGCTGAAACAAATATTTGATGGGCTTCTCATTGGGCAATTTCGAGTCTCCCTACCCTAAATAGCCTTCTGTTTCAATTTTTCTCAATATCTCCACTTCTCTCTCTCTATCATAATCTGATGATGGTGAATAATAACCTCTAAATGTAGTGCACAGTCTATCCTACTTCGCCACCTTTTCTATGTTCCAGCTATTGATGCTGTTGCTGGCTTGCTGCTTCAATTTCCTTATTCCTTTTGCCTCTTCCTTTGCCACCTTTTCTTCTTTACCTTGAGCCTCTCATCACGATGATCGACCTTGGTTCTCTAGCCTCTACACTAGCTAACCAATGTTTCCCACTCCATCCACGTCACAATTAACTACTGCACCTTGCTTGCTCCATTTGTTGTCTCCCGTCAATTTGATTTATGGGTCTCTTCAAGCCAAAATCATGCTAGCTTGGTATTTTCAATGCACATGAGTCAACTTTCAAGCCAAGCTGAGCTAGATCCACTGGAGTTTAGCTAATCTGGACCCTTAGCTGAATGCAATATATAAACTTTAGACTCATTATTGTAGAAAATAACGTTACAGTAGGAGTGCATTTATGCTCCATATTATTACATGAAATATGTGTAAAAACTGCTACAGGAAATAAGTAATTTACATGGTAGCATGTTAAGCAAATACATGCTGCAACTTGTTTGCAGCATATGAGACCTCTATATTGGTTTATCACCATGCAGTGATACTATAATATCAGAATGTTTGTATGCTTAAGTGGAATAGCAACCTTCCTTTCATTCCCCATCTGTTAGTTGACCATGCACCCAGACTAAGCCATGAGAATGGTGATCCATGTAAGCAAGTACACATTCATGGACAGGAAGTTTCAATGAAAGGGAGAATAGAGTCATCCCTACAACATGAGTACGATTACTTTTAAAGAGGTGTCAAGATGGCAGGTTGAGTTGACATGATATTCAGAGTTACGTGACTGCCAGGAGCATGATGATTCACTGATATAGCTAATAAGTTAAAGAGGTGAGAGCACAATGCTTATAACAAGTATGATAGTGCTAAGTGAAGTTAAATGAAGTTGAATTGGTAAATATTGATGTCACAGTTATGAAAGTTGATTGCATAGATGCTGCAAGTAGCAACAGCTAACCACGGCTAGGAGCCTACCTTGCAATGAGGGTTGCAAACAGAGGACATGTAAGTTGGTGGTGGGTTGAGCTGGCTGTTCTAGCCAACAAACGTCAAACAAGACCAAACATAACCAAACTTGTGATAAAATTAGTAGATTTTTTTGGATTTGCAAATAGGCATAAAATGGCTCACATTAGCCACCAATGGTCTTTACATTGATGAAAAGAAAGTTTGGGACATCTTAGGTTAGGTACAAGAGGTGTACAACTGCCATCTATGAAATCACAATCCTGATAAGGAAAAAATTTGATACTTGACATATGTACCCTGAGACGATGGTGATAGTTTATAGATGACATTATTGTTAGATGTTGATGTGCGATTATGAAGTTGATCTGGAAACTACAAGTCAAGGCAACAGAAACAAGGTGGTTGTTATAAATAGTCTGCCACTATGTAGGAGTGGAAGCAAAGTGGGTTCATGAAGTGTCACTGGGGATGAAGATTGAAGGATTCATGATTGTCTCGATTGTGGATTTTAGACCTAGAAGGGGATGAAGTATCATGGCTTATGCAAATTCCAATCAAAGAAGGGGATGGCCAAGAAGCAAACATTTTTGTGCACTTGAAATTGGAAGACCAATGAAATTCAAAGAAAAAGCAAAGGTTTACAGCAGCAAACAAGTGGTTCCCTTATGCAATCAAGGAGAGACCAAAAGGCTGGTGTAGCAGCAGGTGGATGTTACAAGCTGGAGAAAATGGTGAGTATCTGAGTGGCATAAGGAGGTTGGCTGGCTCTTTTAAAGCCTAATGGTGGACATCAAAGTTGTAAACCATTGAACCAGAAATGTAGTACCCTTGCTTGGGCCCAATGCAAGAAAATATTGAAGGGGAAAGAAAACTATATAGGACCACTAAATTGTGGTACTTATTATTGGACTAATCGATAGAATAAGACAGATTGATGCTATTGTCCATTCCCTGAAGAAAAATATAATTATTATTCATGGATGGGGAGTCTTGCAAGTAACCAGAGAATTGCTCACCTAAAAATAAAGTAAGTTTGAAAATAATGAAAAGAGAAGAAACAGAAAGGCTCAACAGGTGCTTGCCAAAGTACTTCAACAAAGAGTAAGAACATTTGAAGTGAATTACATTGGACTGGGACCAGTGCTTATGAAGAGAAGAGCAGACGGGTTTCAAGGTTGTCAGGGCCATGAAAGGAAAAGGATGACTTGATTCTTGTGGAAGATGATTAAATCTTTTTATAGTGGAAGGAGAACCAGCGGAAATTGGTGTTTCTGGTACCAAGCATATCTTGCAGTCGAATTGGCTTCAATGTAGTGGCAAAAGTCTGCTAGTCCAAAATGAGTTCCTCTCAAGGATCAAGAGCGTGAGGTTTGGGAGCAGTCTGGGAAGGCTGCCTCAAGTCCATCAGCTGTACACTGATAAAATCGGGCAAATGACTCGGCCAGTTTTTGCTAGCCAATGCAGGCTATGTTCTAGCTGCCATCTAGGGGCAGTCGTGGTTCAATGATGGTCAGAACTTCATTAGCAAACTTGAAGTTTCAAGATTGTCGCAAGCAAGTAAGAACATTAAAGCCTGAGTGACTGAGTGAGTCTTGGAGTTAATACTTCTATCTTTTGAAATGAAGGCAAATATAGAACAATTAGAAATACCATCCGTAGGAAGGTATGACATTGTTATGGTGCGCTCCATCTCTGCAGGGGCAGAGAATCTGTCGCTGTCTCGGATGTGCTACTAGTGGCTCTAGAAAAGTCGGAATAGGAGAGCACTCATCTTGGAGTGGGCTTATTACTTAGATGCTTTCAGCAGTTATTTGCTCTGCACTTGGCTACCCAGCGTTTATCGTGGGCACGATAACTGGTACACCAGAGATGCATCCTTACAGTCCTCTCGTACTAAGGCAAGGTCCTCTCAATGCTCGAACGTCCGCATCAAATATGGACCGAATTGTCTAGCGACATTCTAAACTCAGCTCACGTACCACTTTAATGAGCGAATAGCCCAACCTTTGGAACATACTACAGCCCTAGATGGCGAAGAGCCGACAGCGAGGTCCCAAACCTTTCCATCAATGTAAACTCTTGGTGAAGATTAGCCTGTTATCCTTAGAGTAACTTTTATCTATGGAGCGACGGCCTTTCTACTCGACACCGTCGGATCACTAAGGCCAACTTTTGTCTTCACTCGATTGGTGGGTTTTGCAGTCAAGCTCCCTTTTGCCTTTGCACTCGAGGGTCAATCTCGATCCGATCTGAGGAAATCTTTGCATGCCTCCGTTATCTTTGGGAGGCCTACGCCCCATAGAAATTGTCTACCTGAGATTGTCCCGTGGTTCGTAGGTCCTGATATAAGGTTAGAATTCTAGCTCTTCCAGAGTGGTATCTCATTTATGGCTTGGACCCTCCCGGAAAGTTTTTTTGCCTTCCACCTAAGCTGCGTAGGAAAGGCCCAAAGCCAATCCCAGAGAACAATAAGGCTTCATAGGGTCTTTCTATCCAGATGCAGGTAGTTTGCATCTTCACAGACATGTCTATTTCACTGAGCTTCTCTTTGAGACAGTGCCCAGATCGTTACGCCTTTCGTGCGGGTCGGACTTACTCGACAAGGAATTTCACTACCTTAGGACCGTTATAGTTACGGCCGCAGTTCATCGGGACTTCGGTCGCCGGTTTTCTGTCATCAGGTCACCAACTTCTTTGATCTTCCGGCACTGAGCAGGCGTCAGCCCCCTTTTATATGGAATTTCTATGCTCGGTCAATTTAGAGTAATAGAAAGATTAAAAGATATGCCAGTCAAGACAAGCTATGTTCAAGCTGCCATAATGATTTAATTCAGGGGCAGTTCCAGATTAGAACTGCATTAGCAAGGTTGAAGTTTCAAGATGTTCCCAAACATATAATGACATTAATGCTTGAGTGAGTCTTGGAGTTAATACTTCTATCTTTTTAAATGAAGGCACATATATTGGAGTTGGAAGTGCCATGCCCAGCAGGCATGACACCACATTGTTATGGTGCATGTATATGGAATTTCTATGCTCAATCCAGAGTAATAGAGAGACTGAAAGAAACTGATAGCATACAAACATGTATAATGTTCGTGCAATATAGCAGACCTAGTATTTCTAATGTTCGTGCAATATAGCAGACCTCTATACTTTCTCTGACATTGATCAGTCGATTTATTAAATCAGATCATTTGTTGGTGTGTAGATTATGTCAGAAGTTGTTTCTTTATTTTCAGCTCATTTTCTAAATCGTATTGAGGCATAAAAGTGGCTTTGTTTTCAGACAGCCATTGAAATCAACCTTCCTTGTGCTACTAAATTATTTTGAAGTGCATGCTGTTGTTATCATCGGATGTGATATTATTAGATCCTTTGTATTGCAGTGAAATATGGCTGCCACATATTCACTGGGTTTTTCCTGAATGTATTATGAGCATGAGTGTTCAGAATTACTACTTAAAGCTCTATAAAATGGTATCATTGAGTCTTTGCGAAATAGCATAAGCAACGAGCATTCTGGATTGAACTCTTAGTTGCTTTTGATGATCTTTTGTGTGCTGAGAGTGGTCTTTTTGTACTGCAGGAAGGACTTGCTAGGCTAGAAAGAAGGAAGAGGTGGGACACTAGGGAAAGAAAGGCAGCACTTGATAACCTGGAAGAGTTCCAAGAGAAAGCAAAACGGGAGAGGTTGAAGATATGGCAGTATGGGGATGTCCAATCCGATGATGAAGATTTAGCTCCACTGGCAAGAAAAGCTGGTGGTCGTCGGTAGTTAGAGGTTTTTGTACCTGGTTGTGAGGTAAAATTATCTAGAATCATGGAACAGAGCAGCCAAAAGAGGCAGAATTATCTAGGAGAGTTATTTTTATATCTGTGCTTCCATTTTCTTGTTTTATTCTCTTTACTGTTCCTTTTTAAGTTTGAAGGGACATTATTTTCACAACTCTCCATAAGGTAGTTCCCGGCATGCTTAACTCCTATGCAGACTGCAGAACAAACTTTTTAACTTGCGAGGATAGTTCTGTACTGGTATTAGCCCTTAAGTTCAATTTTGGCACTTATTCATTGAACATAAGAAAGTTGCATCATAAAGATTTAATGGATAATGAATCTCCTAAGGTTGTTTCTCAGTAAACAGTGTCCTTTCACTTCGTGTTTCTGTTTGTGGGGATAAACATATGGTATGTCTTTAAATTTTTCTGTCATTCATTCACTTAAACAAATTGATTGATGCAAATGAATAAGTTGATTTTTATGGTGAAACATCTTTTATCTGAGAAGTCTCCTGTGAAGACGACTTTTACTGTCATTTGATTCGTTCCCTCTGTTTTTAATGATTCAATCTCTTATTGTTGTTTATAAGTATCTGATCTCAAATGCAATTTCATTTCTTTTCTTTGCGTGGACTTCCCTGCTTCTAGTGATGCTGAAACCTTTCTTATGAAGCCGTTGTGATATGTATCATTTGTAATAGCACTTCCAGAGGAATTCTCATTCTTATTGCACTTATTTGACATGGTAAACTTTTAGAGCCTCTCATAACATGCTTGATTGGCTTATGGGTGTACGGAGTTAACATGTTGACCTTGGTGAGTTATATGTAACTTAATCTGATGTCACCACTGCTTTATTATTTAAATACAACCAAAACAAAGATGAAGATATTTTTCAAATAAGAATAAATGAATAGATGTAACTGAAAGAGAACCTGAAGCATACAACTTATTTTTTTTTGATGTGGAAGTAGTTCAAACTTAAAATAGAAATAAAAAGGATTAAAAAGCAAAAAATGGAGATGCAATTTATGAAGACCTTTCCGCCGCCACCTACGATTTATCGGGATCTCGCCACCCGTATATGTTGAGGTGGGAAAACTTGAACCAGCATGGTTGAAATCATTGTGAAAAATTTGTATCTGCAATTGTTTACCGGAAGGTATATTAATATAGTTGTTGAAGATTCTTGATAGGGCTTTGGCTGTGGCAATCAGGCACGTTCAGTTCAACCAACAATGTTGTACATTTATATGTGGGAGCGTTGATGAAGTTTTCCATGAGGATATGGTGAATGCTCTAGCTGTGATTTTGCTAGTAGCAAGAAAGCTACTGTTGGATTGGGCCCTCCTTACTCGCAGGATGCTGTTCATCTCCCGTTGCACGGCTGGTGCAAGTTCCAGGCTATATTTCATACCTCAAGTGAAACTCTGTGTGCGCACTTCAGGGGGTGTACAACCGCGTGCATCCGCGGTGATCGATTTTTGCACCGCGTGCATCATCCGCGGTGATTGATTTTTGCACGGAGCCGATATCGTATTTTGATTTTGTGCGTGAATTAATCATCATAGATGCCACAAACTTTCTAACCAATTTTTGTTACCGAGCGGTGCACAAAAAATTTTACGTACCACAAACTTTCTAACCAAGTTTTGTTACCAAAAAAAAAAAAAAAAAACTCTCGAACCAATTTTGCACTCTTTGTACCTTTTTGTCGTTGCGCCTTCACTCAAGCTTTCTAGCGCATTTCCACTCCCATTGCTCGTATTGCTCTTGCTATGCAGTAGACGTGGGCAACAGATCGGGCAGTCCATTATACGATCTGATTCGATATAAAATAGATCATATTAAGTACAATCTGTTAGCTATAATAATAGATTATAATAATAGATCGTACTAGATATGACTCATTAGAAAAAGTCGGATTGAATTTTTGTGGCTCGTGGTTTAAGCCCGGCACGGCCTATAACAATTTGGGTTGGCATGGTCCATGGGCTAGGAACGGCCCACATACTGGTTCGGCATGATCCCCATACTGATCCGATCTTTTTTTTTTTAATTTAAAAAATATAATTTTTTTATAAATTATAAAAGAGTTAAGGAGTAAAAGTAAAAATAGATGTATGATTTTTTTTGTAAAAATAAAAAATCACCTTGTAATGGTGGGGGTTTGGCATAGATCCTTATCAGTTTATTAATAATAATCAAAATGATATAAGGGAGTGAGGGAGACTAGGCCTGATCTCCGAATATAATAAGAAAGAGAGAAAAAATTGAGGTGACTCATCTCAATAATTAAAAGATAAATCTAAAAAATTTAAAAATAAATTTAATTACAAGGATGTCCCTCCTTGTCTATCTTACAAGGAATTTGTTTGCATAGTTTATTGAGTCTCAATCAACTAATAGCTATGCACAATCTGAAGATTTTAACAACTTTAGTTAGTACTAACCTCAATGATTTCTTGCCGGTCCATAAATCTTTTAAATTCATCTGTCTGGTAATAGAAAATTTTGATGGTTCTCAAAAGAATTAGTCACGGCAAGTTAATCACATATTAAACTCAACTCAATTCATTTGTAATTATACTCAGCCTCTTTCAAGATGTTAGGTAGATCTAATAATATATAATTTTTTTTCTTAACATACAATTTAAGCAATGGAAGAATTCATCAAACTTATAGGCAAGTTTATAAATGACACGTGGACAAATTTGCTCGTTATTAGCCATTGGAGCAGTCATCGAATGTTTTAAGAATGCCTAATGGCTAGTTAGGATATAACAGCTGGTATGAAGTCTGCATAATGACTTATATACGTACGTTGGTGCGCCTAAAAAAAGAAACCGGCATCAGTTTGGAGAGATTTTTTTATTTTTATTTTTTAATATAAAAATAATGTTGCTCTAAATTCAGACAGCTCATTTACCAATCGTACTTTACTCTCTCTCTATATATATATAAAGAGAGAGAGAAAAAGAGAAGAAATTAAGGGCTCCTGGATCAAGAAAAATAAATAATGTAGAATAGTAGCATTTTAATATTTTTATTTTTTTAAATTATCCATAAAACTAGTCATTTTATGACTGTTGGGGAGTTAAAATGATAAAAAATAAAAAACTAACCGTTATCCAATTTAAAAAAAAAAATCGTGCATGGCATAGCCCATTTTGGCTACTTTTTTAATAAAAAAAAGGATCGTCTATTAAGTTCGCATGTTGTCCATCAGGCCCGCAGGCCTAACAGGCCACGGATCATGTCTGGCACAGCTCGTCAGATTTTAGGTCTAATATCATGCCAGGTCGGGATTCGAAATGGATCGTACTTGGCACGGTTTGTTTGGACTTTAGTCTGTGGGTTGCGTCGTGTCTGGCATGGCTTGATGCATATCATGAAAGAAGAAAAAAATAGGTAAGTATAAATCAAATTATTTAAATAATAAAAATATTTAATCAGTTGAAAAGCATAATTTTGCTGACATGAATCCCGAGACTAACCAGTTATCTAATGGTTGGCTGCGGGATTGACTTTATCTGTAAGCATTTTTATTTTTTTTAATAAAAGGATATCTGTAAGCACCCTTTGCCTCAAAAAACATCTGCAACTGCCTCATGAGATTTGTACTTTTCTTTCGAGCGATAAAGACGGTTGCTATCAGATATTATTAATTGACTGGTACGCCTTTCTAATTTTCTTTTCTTTTTGGTTGGCAACTGAGCCGTGTAATTGTGTAAAGTAGAATATACCTTATAGTAGTGCAAACAAAAACTTCCACTAGAGGGTAGGAGTACCACAAAGATTTTTTTTTTTTTTTCAAGAAAAAGGCACCTCAAGTTTTAAGCTGCTCTCTCCGGAATCCCTTGCACCCAATTAGGATTTTTTTTTTTAAAAGAAAAACTTTTAGGGGAGGCAAACAAGAGATGTGTACCTCTCCAAATTAGGCGTCTTTGTGTCAAGTCTATGGATAAAAAAATTTATTTGTAAATTAAAATATTGGGAACTAATAATGTACATCTTAGCATGTTGCATATCTTGAAATGCTTGTATTAACCATGTAGCACACGATATATATGAACTGAGTATTATCTCAGCGACCACTCGGGTGCTGCTTTTACAAAAGGGCGTTAGTGTTTGAGTCCTGTAATAGTCTCATCCTCAAGATTTCATCTCAAAATGGTCATGCTATTTGGGAGGAACTCCCCGGTAGAAAGGGTCGGGTGGGACCCCTCTTATTCTCAAAAAGAAATGAAAATTGCATGCTCATTGAAATCATTTTTATTTCTTTCTTTTAATATAAGTAATATATTACAAAAATCAAGACAAAAAATATATTTAGTACTATTATTTTTATTTCTATGTTTTAAATGAAAATTGCATGCTTGTTGAAATTATTTTTATTTCTTATTTTTTATATTAACAATATATTACAAAAATCAAGACAAAAAATATGTTTAGTGCTATTATTTTTATTTCTAAAAATAAAAGTATTCTTGCATTACTTTTTTCAAAATCAAAAATTATACTTTTTTTTACATATTGACCCATCACCATAACCATCACTATTTCTATCCAATTGTCGTTGTTGCCACCACCATTGTCATCTCCATCGTTGCTATTATTAGTGTATTGCTACCACTATTGTTATAACTACTATTGCTATCCCTATTATCTCTGTGACAGCATCTTCATCATAATGATTTTTGCCACATCACCACCATCACCATTGCTAGCATCACTACATTCTTCATGCTCTCATCGTCAATGTTGATACTGTCACTACCTACTATACTATTAGAATCTCTACCACCACTATTGTCATAATCATCAATACTGCTTCTATTATCTCCACCAGCACTACTACATTTTATTCGCCATCATCATGTTTGTATTTTTAAAATAATTAACTTTACCAAACATATTTATATTTAAAAATTTAAAATTTAAATAAATATATATTTTTTTATTTTTAAAAATAAAAATATAAAAATTATATCAAATTATATTTAAGTCAATCAGTGTAGAACTAGTATCAATTCTTGTAAGTTGTAAACAACCATAAGTGGTTGAACAAGATGGGAGAGATAGGGGTAAGAGATGATGGAAGGAGAAGCACAAGATCGTCAGCTTTTCTTTTTTTTAGTGTCAGTGCAGAAGGGCATGGACAACAATGGTGATGATAGTTGTTTTATGAAGGTCGTGCATTGGGGTTACTAGGATGACAATGGAGTGGCGAAGATGCTATGATACTGGTGGTTTATCGTGATTTGCTTTGATATCAATTGATGTAGGGTAACAAACACTATCTTCATGGAAATATCCATAAAAAATTAATAGTTGAAAGCATAAATATACATTAGGATATAAGGAAACTAGATCTCACTTCTTTGTGTTATCTTTCTGACAAGTAATGTCATACAATTCTATTGCTGAAGGCTTACAAATTTTATTTTTTTTTCCCAAATGCTGTTATCCATATGTTCTTAGTTTTATCTGGAATATCTCTATTCTAGTTTCTAGTTTCCTTTTGTAAATTGTGAAAAGTGAATTTGGGTTTAATTGATTTATTATGTATACATTACATAATTTTATTAAATATTAGAAGTTTGTAACGTACAAATTCAACTCTATGTCTCGTGTAACTCTTAGAATCTGATGTGAACAGTATCGACTAAGAGGATCGTGCAGCTCTGCTAATACTGGAGTATGTTTGTTGTATAAAAATAAACAATATGACATATTTTGTATAAATATTTAGTCCATACTAATAATATATTAAATAAATAGTAAATATAGATTATACATAATCGGTCCTCTCTCAGGAAGTTAGTAGTATACAAGCTCCATCCACTATTAAGGATATACATAGGGAGGATAGGTACAAGCAACCTCCTCCTCTGTTATACCCTCTTCCTTATAATCCTTCTTCACCTTGGTGTTATATTCTTTCCTTTTATGATTCAAGGACTTTAGTACTCAATCATGGCTTTTCGGAGAGATTACAAACTTAGTTTGCAATAAAATAAAAGAAATATAAATATTAAATCGAATCAAATATTATAAACTTTAGCTAGTTAACATATAGTTTCAACTTTATCTTTTTATATTTACTATCCATAATCGCTCAATTTTATATGAAGGAAGCATCTTACTCCATCTAGAATAGTTAATCAGATATAATTGAAACTTTCATGCAACTGATCTTAAGAAACTAGATAATAGGCTTCCCTTAATAGGCTATTCCAAATTATTGCCAGTCACTATGATCCTCTAATCTTTACCCAGTCGCCACATGTCCCTAGCTCATATCGATCCTCATCTCATCCCCACTCATCCTCGTTTATAAAAAATGCAAAAGCAAAAGTTAATCAAAATTATTAAATATGAATCATACAAAAAGAATTAATTTGAAATAAAATACTAAAATGAAATAAGCACAGAATTTGTTTATTTAAATTATCTTGAATATGCAAATCACTCACAATGACCTCATCATCTCAGTCATCAGTAGGAGGCTCATGCTGTGGCTCATCGGGCTACTCAGTAGATGAAGATCTTGCCAAACACTTTTGAGACTACTGACGCTCATCGGACTGATTGGAAGATCCAGCCTGGGAATGTTGGAACTCTACACCTCTGAAATATTTCCAAAGTACAATGATTCTAACCTATACATATTGAATACAATATCAGTTAATACAAATTATACATACAGTAATAGAAGAATTGCTAACAATAAAAACTATTTGTTGGGAGAAATTTTGTATGGGCTGAATTTATGAAAAGGTCCAGAGCCTAAAATGACTGTATCTAGCAGGCCCATCAATAGGAGTCTTCGACGACCTAAGGTCGGCTACCATCTTCTCTAATGATTCGAGGTCGGCAACTATTTTCGCCTATTAGCTCTCTGCAACCATCCGACTAGAGCCTTGTCCGTCGATAGCCACTCGACGACCCCTGCACGTCATCATTGATGACTCCCCACCGACCGACCTCTCATGCATTACGGAGTAGATATTGGCAAAGACACAAAGCGATCGACCCCTAGTCATCATCGACCATTCCTAGCCTTCACAATACTCAAGTTGGCAACTCCATTCAAAACATGGCATCCACGAGGCAGCAGCTATCGCTGGACCGATAAGACAACCATACTCGTCACATGTTGAGAATATCAAGCGTCAATCTCTTATCCAACGAATCACGTCCTGATTATGCAGGATCATGCTAACCAACTGATAGAAAATCAGGTAGGGTTGCATGCATAGATTTCAAAACTTTTCTAAAGTAGCAGCGAAAACGATCTAGGTTAAACCCTTTAACCCCATATGTAATAGATCTAATGTATATCTACCCAAACCTTGGATTAAAGACATACATATAATCTTAAAATAAAATAGAAAAAATTGAGATAAGATCTCAATACCTTGCATGGGTTGAAATACACCACAACCGATGATCCTAGATCTGAAAATTTTTGAGCCGCACATGTGTCCGCCTCTACAGATATCCATCGGGATCAATCTTGAACCTTTCTTCTCGTTATAGATCTATTTTTTTCAAGATGAATATCAGCCTTTGGGACCTTTGATCAACTCTTGATCTTTGATCATGATCTCAATACTTGAACTGTAGTCTTTCTTCTTGTTTCTTATTGTAGAACAAATCACCCTCAACTCAGGCATGTGGGAAGATGGGATGCCCAACCCTTGAGTGTTGGAAAGAGAGGAAAAAGAGATGGCATGGAGATGGAGAGAGAGTGAGATTTGAATTCTCACTTCAATTAATTTTAAAATCTTAGGAGACCATCTCTTATATAGACCTTTTCTTGATTCCAAATCAATCTCCAATCAATCTTAAAAGGTTAGTCCTTATCTCATAAGAATTTTTATCTTTTAATTTGATTTTATTTCAATAAAATCAGATCCAATTAGAAAGGTCCTCACCTCTTTTGACAAGTAGATGGGCGCCCCACATCAAAATAGGTAAGTTGAGTGGGCGCCCTCATCAAAAAGGGGCAAGTAGAGTTGGCCCCCTCTAGGGTTTTTTTTTTGCACACAAGAGAGGGGGCATAGCCCCCCTCTCTCTCCTCTTCCATGCCAAGACAAAAGAGGGGGTGGGCCCCTCTCTTTCTCACGCCCACTCCAAGGGGTTTGCGCCTCTTGAACTTTCCAAAAAGGGAGGCTTGCGCCTTCTCTCTTCTTTCTACTTATTCCACGCTACATAAAGAAATAACAAGGAAGAAATAAGAAGATTAATTTGCCAACTAATTGACTTGATCCAATCTTTTTGGACCCTTAATTAGATGCCCCACTAAGCCCAATTAAAATAGATCTAGTTAAGGTTCAAGGCTATAGATTTGATCCAATCCTTATCTGATAAGGAATCCAAGTCTAGAAAAGAATTGGATTTAACCATGTGTTAGCATGATTCTCTTAAACCTAATAAGATTTCAATAAATCTTAATTCAATTAGAACTTCATAAGCTCAATTGGTTAATTCAAGATAAATCTCTTAATATGTGACTCCATAGGTTTCATTCTATCTGGTAGTGAGATATATTATAATCTCCATCACAATGTCATCAAAATTCTTTTCGATGGACTGAAATTCTAACTCTACCCTTCGAGGGTCATCGATCATCAAGACGACATCCGATGAGTCTCACAATCCACTAATGACATCTAGCAGTATGTAGTGGCAACTCAATAGAATAAAAGTTTAAATTCCTAGGTATAGTTATCGTGTGATTCAGTCCTTCTATTGTGAGTCATGATCTGATGGAAGTCATAGAGAACTCGTTAGATCCCATCATCAGTCATATGCTAGATTGACTCGACTCGAGTTTACTTGTAAATCTTGTGAAAACTCTTTTTCAGTATTCACACTTACTTTAGCCAAAGACTTTCTAAACCCAGTCTCACAAATTACATAGGACTTTTTCTTTTCTACCAAAGTCGATAGATTCTATCTAGATGCATCCTACTCTTAATAGCGAACCTGAACCTATTATAGCCAACATACATAGCAAGATCCTAAATAGCTAGGGACCAAGAGAACTTACAGTCAAACTTAGTAGCCTCATTACGAATAGCCGATGACACCACATGTCAAAAGATTACTCGTACCACTGCAGTATCGAGACAACCACTGATGAGTAAGTAGACATCCAAGTAGTTTTTTGTGTTGGTCATGCTTAGTGCAAATTATTCTCTAACAATCACTTGCACTCTCACCCCAGTATCCTATACTGCAGACCCAAGATTATCTGCCTAGAAGGGAGGTGATCTGTACATCGATCTTTAAATGGATTGATCATTGTCCTCCATGACAATCTTTTAATCAGGAGTATTTAGAAACTAACCACTAATTATGTATGTCTCAAATTTTAATACTTTGAGAATATATAAAATTATCTTTGTTAATTTCTAGGATAAATCATGGGCATATAAATATGGTTGGTAATAAAAATATCTTTTATTAATAATAAAAATATTACAAGTATAAAGTTAAGCTCTAGAATTATAAAATATGTTATCCAACAATTGGCTTATAGTGCACTCATCTAACAAACTCTCACTTGACCTAAAGCCAATTGGCTATATACCTAAGACCCATTTTCTCAAGGTGCAATTTGATCTTCTGCTAGTTGAGAGGCTTGGTTAGCGGATCCATCACGTTCTATCTACATGGAGTCAACTCTTTGTACCTCGACAAACTTCTTCTCGAAGTATTCACATATAATATGAAATCGTCGCTCTATATACTTGGACTTCTAGTGAGACTTGGGCTCTTTAGCAAGGGCAATGGCACCGTTGTTATTGCAGTATAGTGCAATGACATCTGATGGCATCACATCCAGCTCCGTAATAAATTTTTTGAACTAGAAGGCTTCCTTAGCAGCTTCAGAGGCGGCGATGTATTTGGCTTTCATGGTTGAATCTATAATGATTGACTACTTGGAACTCTTTCAGCTAATCGATCCTTCATTACACAAGAAAATACACTTCGATATAGATTTTCTATCATCGACATCAATCATAAAGTTTAAATTACTGTATCTTTCACTTTTAGCTTCGATCTTCCACCAAAAATCAAGAATAAATTTTTAGTCCTTCTTAAGTACTTAAGGATGTTTTTCACAGCAATCCAATATTCTTCATCTGAATTTGCCTGATATCTGTTCGTGACACTCACGACAATGGCTATATCAGGTCATGTATATAACATGGCATACATAAGGTTTCCTATTGTCGAAGCATAAGAGATCTTGCTCATGTACTGGATCTCCTCAGGTGTGTCAGGGCACATCTTTTTGAAGAGATGAATGCCATGTCTAAGGGGCAAGAGACTCCTCTTGGAGTTTTTTATGCTGAATCTCTTTAGCACCTCCTTTATGTATATTTGCTATGAGAGTGCTATCATTCTCTTAGATCTATCCCTATAGATTTTTATACCAAAAATGTAGGAAGCTTCTCCTAGGACTTTCATGGCGAATTCTTTTGACAACCACACTTTGATCGATGTCAGCATGGAAATATCTTTTCTAATTAGAAGGATGTTATCCACGTACGATACGAAAAATGTGACAGCACTCCTACTGACCTTTTCATACACATACGGCTCCTTCTCATTTTTGATAAAATCAAATATTTTGATCACATCATTAAAGTGAGTGTTCTAACTCCGAGATACTTGCTTTAGTCCATATATGGACCTTTGTAGCTTGCAGACCTTGTGATCACTATCACTGAATGTGAAATCCAAAGGCTGCTCCATATAGATATCTTTTTTAAAATATGAATTTAAGAAGGTAGTTTTCACATCCATTTGCCAAATTTCATAGTCATAAAAAGCTGCAATCACAAGTAGAGTTTGGATAGATTTTAGCATGGCCATGGGTGAAAAAATTTTCTAATAGTCAATGCCTTTGTGTTGACTATAATCTTTCGTAACAAGTCTTGCCTTATAGGTCTCTATCTGACCATCCGATCTAATTTTTTTTTATAGATCCTGTTGGTGCAGAATTCCATCGAAGTCGGAGAAGCTGGAGTTGAGATGACCGCGATCGCCGTTGGGACCTGCAAGGGAAGTCTAAACCGGAGTTGGAGGTGCTCCGGCAAGACCCTCCAATGCTCAAGTCAGTACTCTGCTTCAATAGAAATGGAGTGCTCGAATAGAAATTTTAGCAGAGTTTCAAGATAGAATTTAGAGCTTAGAGAAGAATGTATTTGAGGGTCCCTTTTTATAGATGGAGAGCATAACTGATTGACAGCGACATCTATAACCGCCTGGTAGTGGGCCGTTCAGAGCCACGTGGAGTTTGTTATAGAGAGTGGAGTGGTGTCCGTTGTCACGACTTGCCAAAGAGTGGTCGAGCCCGGAGAGTGGAGTGGTGTCCGTTGTCGCGACTTGCCAGAGAGTGGTGGAGCCATACGGAATCCATTGCAGAGAGTGGAGTAGGGTAGTGGCCATTGTCGTGACTTGCCAGAGAGTTCGGATCTGTCGGCTGGAGCTCAGTTGGGATGTTTGATGGAGTGGAATGGCTCTCTGTCTCGTTGATCCAGGAGAAGCTTAGATATTTTTGAGGTTGCTGATGAGTCTACTATTGTCAGATGCCTCGGGTGCTGATGCTACAGGCAGAAGTCATCTGCTGTAGAAGCTCGGATGGAGACTTTCTGTTGGTGAAGTCTGGTAGGAGTCCGATTGCTAGAGAAGTCCATCTGGAATTTGCCTGATGTGAAAGCTCGTCTGAAGATTATCCGCTAGAGAAGTCTGGTTTCATGAAGAATCTGGCGGAGGGTCGGTCGGTGGTGGACTTCGGATGGTGTTGGGGAGGTTCGTCCGCTGGAGGAGTCTGGGGTTCCTGTGGAAGTCTGGATGGCGTTGTTGAAGTCCGGCTGACGCTATTGAAGGTTGATGGCTGGGGAGGTTCGGTAGACATCAGAGGCGATCGGCCGTTATAGAAATCCAGCTGCTGGAGCCCATCTATTGTAGAAGCTCGTATGGAATCCATCCGCTATGAAAGTTTGGATGGAGTCTGATTCTTGCAGAAGGCTGAAAGGAGCCGCTTATTGTAGAGGCTCGGTTGAAGATCGATTGTCGTGAGAGCTCGAAGTAGTGACCTGGCCGATGGAGCCTATCTCGTTGTAGAAGCTTATCTGGGATCCATCCACTATAGGAGCTTGACTGAAGTCTACCTATAATAGAAGTTCAGAAGAAATTTGTTTACAGTAGAGATCCAGAGTAGATCGCTCGTAGTAGAAGTTCGGAGTAGACCACTCGTAGTAGGGGTTCGGCTGAAATCCATTTCTCGTAGGAGCTTGGATGAAATCTGAAAGGTGGTCGACCATCGTAGAAGCTTGGATGAAATTTGGTTACTGTAGAAATCCTATTGTCAGAGAAGGTCAGATACTGACAAAGTCCGAAAGAAGTTCGGAGTAGGGTCGTCCGTGGCCGAAAGAAGTCTGGAAGAGATTCGGAGAATAGTTGATCACTGTAGAAGATCGGTTGATAGTGAAGCCCAAAGAGCCTTTGGAGCAGCCCGGTAGATGAATGGAGAAGCTCATTGTTGGAGAAGTCTGGATGGCATTATGGAAGCTCGGACGGTCGAGGGGGTTCAAAAAGACACCACGTTAGGTTGGAAGCTGAAAAAATCCTGGAAGGGTCGGTCTTTTACAAACTTCGACTGGGGGTATTTTATACCCAACACCAGTCCCCCTACTTTCGAGTTTGGGTTCCGAATGAAGGAAGTACAGAGAAATTCTCACAGCCGAAGTTGCTCCCTTCGATTTCTGCACTCGGTGGTTGCCAGATATTTTGGCGTTTGGCACGCTGGTGTCGGAGTCTTTTCAAATCAAAGCGATCTGAAAAGATTTTTTTGGAATTCTCACTGGGGCGTGGCTCTAGGTACAGTGCAATAATGATTTTATCAGCTGTCAGCCATTTTCAGCCGCCTGCCATGGTGAGTGGGACACGCGGCGAACGTAGGTCGGCCAGAGAAGATCTGCAATCATTATTGCGTCGGACCCCGGGGTCTATTTAAACACGTCCTCCTCCTTTTGGGGTTTCACTTTGCTTGAGAGAATCCCTCTGTCCCCTCCTCTTCCCCGAGAGCTCCAACTTCCTTTAGCATCCTTCTCGGCCTTAGGCATCCTTCGGGTCGACTTTCATCGTCCTTGCCGTCTTCCTGCATTCCTCGGGCCAACCTAGGTTAGTTCTGGAACTTCTTGTCATTTTTTTGTTCTTTCTTCTTCATATTCCGTTCGTTTAGCTTCCTCGAGAGCTTGTTTGCTATTTTTCTCGATTTTTTTCGAGATTTTTTGTGGCTTCCATTTGATCCAAAATGTCTTCCGATATCTCCTCTTCTAGCAGTTCTAAGAGTTCGTTAGCCCCAGTTCCCCAAAGTCCTTGTACCGTAGATGAACCTGTAGTTAGGACCGAACCTCGTCTGGTCTTTGCACCGGACACCATCTGATGCATAGTCGTTGATAGCACCAAAAATAACTCTACTCACTACGTAGGTAGGATGAGTCAAGATCGTATCTTCAGAGACTTTGGGCTAAGTTGAGATTACAAAATAAAAGAAAGAAGCATTATTTTGATTTAGAAAATAAATTATTTTAAAATTGATGTAATTAGAAAATAAAGAGCTCGGAAGTTTTGAATTAATTTTGCACTAGCAGAGTTGTATCTCTTTTTTAATTAAATAGATGTGATTAATCTTAGAAAAAATATCTATCTTTCCTCGGCACACCCCGTACCCATAGATCACGGTGTGTCTTCAAAAATTACTAGGTAAACAACTCTTCTTTCCTCGACACGCCCCGTACTCGTAGATCACGGTGCATCTTCGAAAAGTAAAAGTTGTTCCTAATATTAATCTAACAGAAAAGCATAAATAAAAGCATATGAACAAGAGCAAATAAAGAACTCATGACGATTTAAATAAAAAGCATAATCTTTATTGCATATAAAGAAATACAAGAAAGTTTAGAACAATAAACTATCTCTGTGTTGTTACAAAATTTCTTCTTCACTCTCGAAACTGCTAGCCTAGTTGCTCATGGAGTAGTCCCTTTCTATTCCTCTATGCAAGGCTCTAGAAGAATTTCTGGGCTCCTCCTCCAATGGGAGTACAAAAGCCTTTTTATAGGTGTTAGGAGGGAGGAGTTTTACATAATTTTTTGATGTGGGACTAAAAAAAATACTAAGGACTAAAAGATGGATGCATGAGATGGAAAGATCACAACAGATAAAGAAAATATAAATTCTTTCTCTTGAAGTATTTTTAAATATCATATTTTTTTCCTTTTAATAAGCATTTGTTCGTCACTGTGTCCACAGCATCAAATTCCCCGCGAACCTGCCTGCCTCGCGCCCGCGCCCACGCCCACTGCCTCGCCCGTGTTGCTTCCACGTCGTGCCTGCGTGAGCCTTCTGCGCCTCACGCACGTGTTACCGCTTCAAAAAGAAATTTTTTTATTCCAAAAAGAAATTTTTATTTCTTTACAATTACATCTATATCTTTTTGGGTTCCTTGCATAGTATCTTCATTTTCTATAATACCGTATGCATCCTTCTTTTATTTTAATTTTATTTTAAGTTCAATTTTCTTCAAACTTGAGTCTTTTTGATCTATGAATCGGACTCTTTATATCGGGATTGACGATCACCTTTCCTGTAAAACATAAAAAGAAACATCAAATTCTTAATAAATAAAATAAATTAACTATAATTTTCTACTTTAAATGACTTAAATTAAGTGTTTATCACACCCTCCAACTTGAATTTTGCTCGTCCTCGAGTAAAATAGATATCAGCATTGTGTACCGACTCGATCTTGACTAAAAAATTAGGTTAGGCATCCCAAAAGGTAGATGATACTTGGTCAGACCATTAAAGAGATACTTCATTGGATTATCAATTTGATCCAATTAGTGGTTGAGTATTAACTAAAAAAATTTCAAGAGCTTTTCTTTCACTAACTCTCCACTTTACTCTTTAAATCCTCTAACTTAATGTGAGAGGGGTTTATTATCTTCTTGCAATTTAGTCCCCTTATTATCTTTTTTTTTTTTTTTTTTTAACATTGCCTACCTTTTTACGTGAACCACAACGCTTACTTAGGCGAAAGGGCCCGGTTACTTAGTAGGAAACCAATGTTATTTATTTATTTTTTTTTTAAGTAAATTTTAAGAAGAATTTTTGCATACCTCGACCTTTCCACCCAATCTCTCATGAAGCAGATTCTTTATTGAGATCAATAAGAAGAGGGTTGTAGAATCACTCCTAAAATTTGATCTAGTCTAAGCCCTACTATTCATTGGGTTTTCTTAATAATTTATTCCTCAGTATCTCTAAAATTATCTTGACCGTTAATCATTCATTTATTAGGATGCCTAATTGACTCTTAATCAAAATAAAATTCGGATACACAAAACTAATTATTTCTGACCATACTCGAGGATTTGATTAATTTCTATTTTCTTCCCCCCCAACTTAATCTACATTGTCCTCAATGGAGTAGGAAAGCAAAGAAAATAAAAGGAGAGAGTGCACCTAGGATAATTTTACTTCGAAAGTTGAAGATAGCTTCATTGATTAATAGGCTCTTGTTCTAAATTTCTGCAGCCGCAGTAAAGCAAAAAAAATATGAAATCGTTGGGTTGCCTCCCAACAAGCGCTAACTTTTACGTCTTCAGCCAGACGTCAAGTTTATTGACAGACTCTTCCATACAGAGTGGTCTTTTATTCTTAAAAAAATGAAGATCAGTTAAAATAAAATAAAAAAAATTTAGATTGTCTCTCAAAAAGCGCTAAGTTTAACGTCTTCAGTCAGACGCTAAAAGAGTGTCTATCCTATTCCTGCTCGAATCTTAATATGAGTGTCGATCCCTCTTTCAAAAATAATATGTCATAATACAATTCCTTTCCGCACCATGAAATGGCTCTTTTCCCAACTTAGGACAAGATTTATCTCCATACACTGTTTAAGAACTTTGGAAAGATTATGGAGACAATCCTCAAAGGTGGTTCCAAATATAGAAAAATCATCCATAAAAACTTTAAGATATTTGTCCACCATATCCGAAAAAATGGCCAGTATGCACCGTTAAAATGTAGCGGGTGCATTGCAGATCCCGAATGGCATATGCCGAAAAGTGAAGGTGCCATAGGGGCAGGTGAAGGTAGTCATTTCTTGGTCATCCAGAAATATAGGTACTTGATTGTACCCTAAATAACCATCAAGAAAATAGAAAAAACTTTGTCCTGCTAGCCATTCTAAAATTTGATCAATAAAAGGCAAAGGAAAATGATCTTTCCTAGTAACGGCATTCAGCTTTCGGTAGTCCACACATACTCGCCAACCAGTTGTTGCATGAGTAGGAATTAATTCACCCTCATCATTCTCTATTACGGTAATACCTGACTTCTTAGGTACTACTTGGGTTAGACTAACCCACTGGCTATCTGAAATTGGGTAGATAATTCCAGCATCTAGCCATTTCACTACTTCCTTTTTCATGACTTTCCGTATATTCGGATTTAATCTTCGTTGCATGTCCCTGTGTGGTTTTGCCTCAACCTCATAGTGAATATGATGTATGCAAACAGAAGGATCTATACCCTTCAAATCAATAATTGACCACCCTATAGCCTCTTTATGCTTTTTGAGTACCCCGACAAGTTTGTCTTCCTGGTCGTTGGTTAGGTCAGACGCAATGATCACTGGAAGGGTATCATTGGATCCAAGAAATGAATATTTCAGTGTGGCAGGAAGAGGCTTTAGCTCTAGAGTAGGTGGTGCTTCTAAGGATGGTACCAGAGGGCTTGATTGAATTGGTAATTGCTCGTACTTTACAGTCCAAGGGGGATTGGTGCTAAAATTGGGAGGTTCTAGCAAAGCATATATTTCTTCAGTGTATCCATCAATATCAAAATTATCCATTCTAAAATGTGTTAGGCATGCCTGTAAAGGATCTGAGTTGAGCAAGACAGGAGCTTTATCTTCTATAACTTCCTCTAACAAGTTGATCTCATTATGGTCGTACACAGGTGGTCCCAAAGATGCATTGAAAATATTCAATCTTAGCTTCTTATTTCTGAAAGTTATATCCATAACTTCGATCCTACAATTTATACAAGCATTAGCGGTTGCTAAGAAGGGTCTACCTAGGATGATTGGTATTTGGTTGGGGTCGCTACCAGATTTCATATCCAGCACAAGAAAGTTGATAGGAAAGTAAAATTCATCTACTTTCACCAATACGTCTTCTAGCATTCCACGGGATACCTTAATAGATCGGTCTGCTAGTTGTAAGGTCACTATCGTGGGTTTTAACTCTCCAAATCCAAATAGGTCATATACAGAGCTCGGGAGAAGGTTGACACTTGCACCCAAATCTAATAATGCCTTCTTAATCGTGAGGTTCCCTATGACACAAGAAATAATTGGGGTACCTAGATCTTTCAGTTTGGGTGGGGCAATTTGTTGGAAAACTGAGCTGGCCTGCTCAGTTAGGTAGATTTTTCTTGGTATTTGTGCCTTTGATTTTCGTTTCTGTATACATAGGTCTTTTAGAAATTTGGCATAGGTCAGAACTTGCTTAATGGCATTGAGAAGAGGTAAGTTTATCTGGACCTGTTTAAACAGTTCCAACATTTCATTTATTTTTATACCCTTCTTATCAAGAGGCAGAGAGGATTCTAAAGCACTGAGAAATGGAGCTTTAGGTGCAGGTGCTGGGTTAACAGATTCTTTCCTCTCTTTGGATTTCTTCTTTTCTGTTGTAGCTGGAATTGGTTGCTCTTGTTGTTGGATTACTTCAGGTTGATTTAAGATTTTTCTGCTTCTAAGGGTCATGATCGATTTGGCATGTTCAAAAAAGTTTCAAGACCAATGGAGCTTTCAGCCATGTACTGTCCTTTTAGGTTATTAATAGGCTGACTGGATAATTTGCCTTCTTCCCTCCTACTGAAAGCTGTTGCTAGCTGACCTATCTGGGTCTCTAGCTTTGCTATTGATTGCGTATGGGAGTGAAGGAGTTGGGTATTCATTTCTAGTCCTTTAAGTGCTTGCAGTACCTTTTCTTCGAAAGTCGAGCTATGAGTACTCGAAGTGGGTTGAGGAGGGTTCTGGTATTGTGGCTGGGATGGATGCCTAAAAGTTACATCCGGATAACCTGATCTTTGTTGCACCGGAGGAACCACTGGTTGTGATTTTCAGAAAAAATTTGGATGGTTTCTCCAGCCGGGGTTATAAGTGTTCGAATAAGGATCGTTTCTTGGTCTGCGAGCTTGTTAGACTTGAGCTTGCTGAACCTACTCGTGCACAAACTCAGAAAATTGAGGTGCGGCTGGGTATTCACTAACAAAATGGTTCGGACTTGCACACAATGCACAAACTTTTTGGATTGGGTTAGGTAGAATCGGGGATTGTCCAGTATTTAGAAGACGGTCTAGTTTTTGGGACAGTTCATCTACCTTACTGTGGATATCCATGACATTTTCAATCTGATAAATTTCACTTCTTTTTTGTTGAAGCATGGGTTGTTCTCTAGAGGTGGCAGACATATGATGTAGGAAATTCTCACTAAATGTTTGAAAGAGCTGCCAGGCTTCATCCTCACTCTTTAGAATGAATGTCCCACCACATGATGCATCAACCATTTATCGGTGTTTCTCCAATAGACCATCATAAAAACACTGACAAAGTTGCCATTTAGGGATAGCATGGTGTGGACATTTACGAATGAGATCCCTTAACCTTTCTCATGTCTCATGAAAAAGTTCACCCTCCAATTGGGAAAAACTGGTGATATCTTTTCTAATTTGATTTGTTTTTTCAATTAGAAAGTATTTCTTAAGAAATTCTCTCTGAAGATGATCCCAAGTTGAAATGGTTATAGAGTCTAAGGAGTTTAACCAATGTTTGGCTTTGTCCTTAAGTGAGAAAGAGAACAGTTTCAACCTAAGGGCATCATCTGAGAAGTTTTGGATTTTTACTGTGGTATAAATTTCAAGAAATTCATCCAAGTGTTTGTATGGGTCCTCGTTACTAAGTCCATAGAACGATGGCAATATTTGAATAATGCTAGACTTAATCTCATATTGGGTAGCTTCTACTGGAGGTGCTTGAATGCATGGAGAGTAAGTATACGAGGATGGAGTGAAGTATTCTCTCAATGAGCGTGGACTATCCTAGTCTGTTAAGGATTTTTTTTTTATTAAGAGGAGAAGAGAAGGGAGAAAAGAGTTCTAAAGAAGAGATCCTAAGAAGTCCTAAAACTAATAAAAGAATTAGTTGTGGTTAGATTTTAATTACAATCAAGTTAGCACGCAGTGGACTCTCTATCCTAAAGTTACCCTAGTTCTAGACAGCTCCTAACTGTAGTTAGCCTTCAAGCCCTCCAAGTCAGAGCTTGACCAACCAACTGGCCAGGTAAGTGTAAGGTTGGTGGGAGTCCCCCCGTTGCTTTTCTTAGACACCAATTAAATTGACCAGGTTAGCGAACGGAACCAATTAAAAACCACCTTCCTTCGGGCCTAGTCATCCCGCAAACCGCTTGCCTAGACACCAGCTAGCCGACCAAGTCTAACCCGGTTCAACTCTCAGGGTCACTTGTCCTAATGAGCTCGAAATCCTTAGGGGTCAACGTCTAATTAATTTTAGATTAAGGTCTAGGTTATGCAAATGCAAGGGAGTGATTTGTGGGCTAAGGAAGGGTGATCAAATCCCCACCTTATCTGATTAATGGGTTATTGCCCTTAAGATTAATTATGGAGATGAGATGCAAAGAAATAAGGTGTCCAATCAAGTTAGAAATTTTTATATTTGAGATTACGCTATTTTAGTTAAGTGTTATGAAATGTCAATGGCTTTTTTTTTTAATTCAACCATGCCAAGATCCCCGGCAATGGTGCCAAAATTTGATGCATAGTCGTTGATAGCACCAAAAATAACTCTACTCACTACGTAGGTAGGATGAGTCGAGATCGTATCCTCAGAGATCTTGGGCTAAGTTGAGATTATAAAATAAAAGAAAGAAGTATTGTTTTGATTTAAAAATAAATTATTTTAAAATTGATGTAATTAGAAAATAAAGAGCTCGAGAGTTTTGAATTAATTTTGCACTAGCAGAGTTGTATCTCTTTTTTAATTAAATAGATGCGATTAAACTTAGAAAAAATATCTATCTTTCCTCGGCACACCCCGTACCCGTAGATCACGACGTGTCTCTGAAAATTACTAGGTAAACAACTCTTCTTTCCTTGGCACGTCCCATACCCGTAGATCACGGCGCATCTTCAAAAAGTAAAAGTTGTTCCTAATATTAATCTAACAGAAAAGCATAAATAAAAGCATATGAACGAGAGCAAATAAAGAACTCATGACGATTTAAATAAAAAATATAATCTTTATTGCATATAAAGAAATACAAGAAAGTTTAGAACAATAAACCATCTTTGTGTCGTTACAAAATTTCTTCTCCACTCCCAAAATCGCTAGCCTAGCTGCTCATGGAGTAGTCCCTTTCTATTCCTCTATGCAAGGCTCTAGAAGAATTTCTGGGCTCCCCCTCCAATGGGAGTACAAAAGCCTTTTTATAGGTATTAGAAGGGAGGAGTTTTACATGATTTTTCGATGTGGGACTAAAAAAAATACTAAGGACTAAAAGATGGATGGATGAGATGGAAAGATCACAACAGATAAAGAAAATACAAATTCTTCCTCTTGAAGTATTTTCAAATATCATATTTTTTTCCTTTTAATAAGCAATTGTTCGTCACTATGTCCACAGCATCAAATTCCCTGCGAACCTACCTGCCTCATGCCTGCGCCAATGCCCGCTGCCTTGCCCGCGTTGCTTCCACGTTGCGCCCATGTGAGCCTTCTGTGCCTCACGCACGCGTTAACGCTTCAAAAAGAAACTTTTTTATTCCAAAAAGAAACTTTTGTTTCTTTACAATTACATCTATATCCTTTTGGGTTCCTTGCATAGTATCTTCATTTTCTATAATACCGTATGCATCCTTCTTTTATTTTAATTTTATTTTAAGTCTAATTTTCTTCAAACTTAAGTCTTTTTGATCTATGAATCGGACTCTTTATATCGGGATCGACGATCACCTTTCTTGTAAAATATAAAAAGAAACATCAAATTCTTAATAAATAAAATAAATTAACTATAATTTTCTGCTTTAAATGACTTAAATTAAGTGTTTATCACCATCCCTAGCTCTTTGACTCTGGATGAACTCTCACTGATAAGGATTCAGTATGGAGTTCCTCCGGAGTATGAGCTGGAGCTTCCCGGGCCAACTGACCGGGCTAGCGCCCCTCTTCCCGACCGCTTCTGTCTGTACTAGGAGGCCTTCCGTGCCGGACTTCGGCTTCCACTTCTGCCTTTTGTCATCGCTCTCTTTTATTTTTTGAACATTTCTCTAGTCTCAGTAGCACTGAACTCCTTTAGATTTTTGATAGGATTTCTTTTCCTTTGTCACCTAGCCGAAGTCTAGCCAACCCTTTCTTTATTTAGGTATTTCTACACCTTCAAATGTCACCCCTCGACAAAGGACTGGTGGTACTTCTCCTCCCAGTTTGATAGAAAGGGGTTACTGAAAGGTGCCCCCTCTTCTATCCACAACTGGAAGGAGAGGTTCTCTATGTCCGATGCCCGACCTTGGAGCTGGGATTATCCCCTTGGGGCTCTCTGAGGGTTTCTGTCCACCGGGCTTCTAGCCTGGAAAGGGATGAACTCGAAGCCTCCAAAAAGCTCGAGGCCTATCAAGCCCCCCTCCTCTCTGAACTTCTGAAGGAACAACTCTTGTTCAACATCGACCTGAGTCCTCTTAACCCTGTCGATACCATTATTATTATTATTATTATTATTATTATTATTTTTTTTTTGCTACTTCCCCTTTCTCTTATTCCATCTCTGAGCTGTGTTGATCTTCTTTTATTGTAGACATGGACGCAGGAATGGCTCGGAGGTTAGCCTAGGGTCTCAAGATCCACAAGAGAAAAGGCACCTCAACTTCGAGGTTGGCGAAGAGAGCCAGGACGGAAGAGACAAGCTCGGCTGCATCTGCTCAGGTGGCCGTGGCTGTCAACATCCTTTCCGATGCTGAACCCAAAGTCTCCCGAGCCTCTTCAAGGAGCCCCCCGACCGAGGATCCCGCTCCAGAGGTTCGTCCCGAGGGGGCACCCGGGGTTGAAGGGAGGAGGGGAAAGAAGATCCTGGCTCGGAAGAGCCGCAGCTGCAAGGCTGCCATCGAGGGGGCTGACGTCTCCGAGGAAGACCTGGGGGAAAATCTCTTCAACAATAGAGATTTAATAAAGAGACTGGTCGAAGGGTGCATTCTGCCCGAGGCCGTCCAGAGGATCATCCTTGCTGATCTTGAGCTGCGGGTCTGGGACTCTCTGGGATCTTTTCTCGAAGTAGGTTAATTCATTTTTTTCTCTTTCTTGCTTCTTTGCTTAATTTATTCCTTAGCCTTTATATTGACTCCCCGGCCTCTCTTGCAGATTGGGCACCAGCTTATCGCCAACATCGAGGCGGTGAAGATCGTCAAGAGGGAGGTAGCTTAGGCAGAGGAAGGTTGCCTGGCTGAGGCCGCCCGCCTCGAGGAGAAGATCATCGAGGTCATCAGTCTCCAGGAGGTGCTGCAGAAGGAGGGACAAACCTCGTCCGATCTGAGGACCACCTTGGAGGAGGAGAGGAAGAAGGCAGAGGCTAAGGTCTCTAAACTGAAGGCATAGGTTTTCGAGCTGAAAGCATGGATCCCGTCCCTGATCTCGGAGGCAGGGGTCCAAGCAGTGGAGGAGTTCAAGGCCTCCTTCGAGATGGAGGATCTACAGGTCTAGTTCGGCCAGGATGCCTTCGTCAAGGGTTTCGAACTCTGCCAAGAGAAGGTGGCAGAAAAGTTTCTCGAACTGGACCTCGGCTTTCTGGATGAGGCATTCGACAACGTAGCCGGACCTTCTGAAGCCGTTGCTGGTCCTCCTCCAGTCGGGACCTCTTCGACTGCTGCGACTGCCGCTACCGACCTTCCGAAGATGCAGAGCCCCTTCACTTCTACCCTAGAGGTCTGAAACCTCTAATTTTATATTTTTCCTTTATGGTGACTTTTCTTCATTCTCTTGTACTTAAAAATTATTTAATCAATGAAATCAGATTCTTCTTTATAGGGAGCCCCTTTTTTTTCTTCTGCATTCTTTTCCTTCTCTTTTGTCTTCTTGTACTAATTTGAGTCATGGTGCTTTTGTCTCCCAACGACAGTGTCCTATCGAAGCTCTTCCCCTGCCATAGGAGATTCCTCTGAAGTCGATGATTCAAGACCTCAGAAGAGAAGTTCGTCAGTTGATGAAGAAATTCAAGAAGCTGAAAGATGAACTTCACCGGCTGAGGAAGAGCGTTCGGAAGTCACTGCGGAGGCTATTCACTTTTAGGACCTCCATAGAAAGGGTCTCATGGACTATACCCGAAGCAAGGCTGACTTCGTGACGGAGCTAGAGGAACTCCAAAAATGTGCTAGCGATCGATCTTGGACTCAGGCTTCCAAGATCAGCTCGCTTGAAGTTGAGCTGGTGGTCGCATGGGAGAAGATCGGCCAGTTGGAAGGGAGCTCATCCTGGCTCACAATCCAAGCCGACCACGATCGGACTGGTTGAAGAAGTTCTCTGACCTTCAAAAGTAGCTGCAGGATACCGAGGCGAACTACAACGCCTACCGAGTTGGTTGGAGCGGGCAAGTAGAGGACTACCGAAGGAAGCTCCAGACAGCGACCGATGAAGTTGCCCGCTTTCAGAGGTAGTTGTCTGAGAGAGTCCAGCTTGTCTCTGCACAAGGCTCTGATGAGCTCCGCTCCTTGAGGGGGACCATGGCAGAACTGTCTGTGGCCCTTGGATGGGAGGAGGCCGAACTGCAGCGGCTGAAGATTCAGCTGGTCCACGAGCAGCAGGCGGTCAAAGATGTCGAGGCGGAGTCTGAGGTCCTGAGGAAGAGGCTTCGAGAGTCAGAGGGTGAGAGCCGATGGTTCCACTAGATGTACAGGGATATGCTGTTGAGAAAGATGGAACTAGAGGAAGAAGTCAAAAACTTAAAGCAATTCCTAATAAGGACCGAAACCGAGAGCTCGAAGTCAGAAGAAGTCGAGCTTCCTTAGAGCCCCTTTTTTTTATCTTTCATCCTTCCATGTATTCTTTTTCTTTTCTTGTCGTTTTTCTTTTTTGGCCTTCAAGATTTTGTAATGTACACTTCACTAATGAAATGAAAAAGAAATTTTCTATTACCTTGTCCATTCTTGTATTAAGTTGTCATTTACTGAACTTCTTTTGTCTTCCATCTTGTTTGGCGTCGGCGTTGTTTGTAATTCCTCGTCTATTCTTACTTTGAGTCATTGTTCATCGAACTTCTTTTGTCTTTTATCTTGTTCGATGTCGATGTTGTTTGAAGATTTTTGATCACCGCCATGTTGATTTGCCCCTTTTTGTGTTGGGAAATGTGTCCCAAAAAGCCAATCGTCAAGCTGTTGAAGGTTGAGCAACCAAGTATTGTAATTGATTTGTTAATAAATAAAATATATTTGGCATTTTCATCATAAGCTTTCATCTTCTAATGAACTCCGTTGTTATGATGAAGTCCTTAGGACTATTTAAGTTCGATAAAGAGAGGATTTATCGATTAGTCCTTAAAACTGTTCACGACCAAATGATAGGCTGTTAATAAGGACGACAGCTTCTATCAAGCATAGGTCGCTGTAGGCCATATGGGTTGGTTGTCCTCTTAACCAAGGAGTGTGGAGACACTGGTATGGCATACAGGTGAGATGTAAGGGTACATCGTCATTGAACGTGACCAACTCCAGAGCATTCTGCTGTCGAGAATGTCTCTGATGGGATATAGGTATAAGTGTCCCTTAGACTTGAGATCACCTCAGTGACTTGCAAGCAACTCACTGTGCTTTGGTACCGGACTAACTGAATTTCTAATTCAGGGACGGAAGGCTTCTGGGCACAGTCAAGTACTTGCGAAGTCAGAGTGTGATCGAGATGGGATTGACCACTCCAAGAGTTGGAGAAGAATGAGTCGCTGTATTTCAATTTAGCAAAACCTTGGCCAGGGTAATCCATCAGATGGATTTGATATTTTGAAATACAATGTGGACAACCTGATCAGAGTTGATAGTTGAGCTCTGGGGTGTCCTATGATCATTGTGGTCAAGGGGATGAATTATATGAAAACTATATCCGCATGGGTTCTAAGGATGTTGTTCTACACATTCGACCTATCCGGATGTCGGGTACCATTGCTAGATGGTCACTTCGATTGGTATAGGAATTTATTTCTATGCTACTGGCTTAGGTTCGGACCTGTGAGGTCACACACATTAGAGTTCATGATCCGATCGGATGGTTGATCAACGATTAAGAATCGTTCTAGGGTTAAATGATCAATACGATTGACATTTAACCTAGTACAAGTGTTACAGGAGGATCGATTAGCAATTTGATTGCTAATTGGCTTAATTTGATTAAACCAATGGGCTGAGATTAAGTCTAATTAAATATGATTTAATTAGATTTAGTTTGGGCTTGATTGGATCAAGTCCAATTGGTTTATTGGATAAGCCAAGTGCAAGGAAAGACTATTCCTAGTTCAACTAGGACTTGGGTCAATCTAATTTCTAATTTGATTAGAAAATTAAATCAGATTTAAATCTAATTTAATCTGATTAAATTAGGTTCTTAATTGGGTTAAGACCTATTTTAATTGGGTTGATCTAATTTTGATTTGATTTGGTTTGGGAAACCAAATTAAAACAAGTTATGAGACAGAATCCTAGTAGGACTAGGATTCCACCTTGCGCCACATAAGCCTTCTCCATGCCCTCTCTCTTATTCAACGCCAATCTCCACTTATTTTGTGTGACAAAAGCCCTCTCCCAGATCTCTCCCACGTTCACAAAAGGTCTCCTCTCTTCTTTCTTACATGGAAGGTGATTTGGATCAAATCTAAAAGGAATAAGTTTGGATTTCGAATTCTATGAGATAGAGTTTTAGAAATCCAAAACTCTTTCAATTTTGCACCGAATTTATCCAAATTTTTTTTGGAATTTTCGTGGCTTTTAGGGTTCATATTTTACACCCTTTTCTGGTGATCCATGCATGAAAATATGGAGGAGGTGCTCAAGAGTTGGGCGTCCCTTTACTTGCCATGTTTGGATAAGCCTTGACTAGGTGTTTGACCTAGACAAGGACTCTATCATATCTCTCTATATAAGACGAGTTTCTTCATGAAATTTTAAGGGGAGATAGTTTTTTGAGAGGTCTTTTTTCCATCCAAAAATCAGAGAGAAATACCTTTGGGTCGTGAATATATAAAAGACGCAAGTTTGGGTGTCTAGAGAGAAAAACGTGAAGAAGAAGAGGGTCTTCTTCTTGGGTTTTTGTTTTCATATCTTTCCTCCCTCCATCTTGAGTTTTCTGAGAGTGTCTCAGATCTGAAACTCCTCCTACTTTCCATCTTTGGAAGAGTCCAAATCAAGAAGAAGGAGGCACCTGATCAACCATCAAAGAAGGATCAGTGCAGTACTAGCATACTGTGCTGATTTCCTGAAGCAGGACTTCTGATCGAGATTCGTGGGCTCGTGTGGATGACTCCTAGAGGCCGGACGCGTGTGCGGCTTGCAACATCATCCTTAAGCCTGGATCAGCGAGGTTAGAGCGTCTAACTTGCAAGGTAATAGATCTGATCTATTATTTAATACATACATTAGATGTAGCTAGTATAGAAACATGTTGATATGATCAACATGTAATTCATACTATATTTATATATATTTTAATTTTTGATTTAATGCTATGTAATAATCATGTAATAGGATCTTAGATCTAGGGATTTTCTGATCTTAGAAAATAAATTTTGATTTATTTTAGTCTTCCGCTGTATGATCTTGAAAAAGTTTCAAGATCTAACCCTGAAACCCTAGATCTGGTTCCTACAATTGGTATGAGAGCCTAGGTTCTTTATTACATGATTATTTATACATGCTTAGATTATTTTTAGATTAGATCTAATTTATAATCTGATTATTAAATCTGAAATTAAAATTTTAGATCAATCACAAACTGCAAGGTTGTCCTGCTGTAAGGTTTACCCCTTACAGTGCAAAGGTTGTCCTAGTTTGTGTAGATCTATCTTTAATCATAAATTTGTTAGATATGATCTAGATTAAATTTATGATTTATTAGATTTAAAAGATGTTTAAATCTAAAATAAAATCTCTTTGTTAATAATTTTTATGCAAAGAAATTATTTAAAGTTGAAATTGTTTCAATTACATGAACCTGTTTAGATTAGATCTAAAGTAGTTTCATGTTTATTTCACTTGCATCTTGATTATGAATCAAACATGCAATATGATTGGTAGAATCATATTGTAAAATTGTTTTACAAATATGAAAATTATTTTTTGAAAAGCCGAACCCAACCCTCAGCCCAAAACTTAATTAAGAATTAAGAAGTTGTTTGATTAGGTTCTAGGTTTGTGAATTGAAGAACCTAAGACACAAATCATAACACATTGGGTTAATGGGTTAGTAGAAATTAGGTCCATTAATTGGGTTAGACCTATGGTTAGATTAAAGATGGACTTAATTAGAGAATTGACTAAATCTAATCAATTGTTGTCTTAGATTAGGTCAAGGATTCTCTAGATCAATTACAATAGTTGTAGTTGGTCAAGTCCATGTCTTTAACGAGAACCAAATGGACTTGATTCTTGGCTAAGCAGTCTAGCACGAACTATTAGGTTGATCTAATCGAAACTAATTAAACCAGTTGGTGTCTAAGGTAAACCAGACCGGTGGTTTTTAATTGGGAGCCCGCTTACCTGGCCATTCATGATGGTGTCTAAGGCAAGCTTTGGCAGACCCTCCCACTGATCGAACTTACCTGGCCTCTTGGTGAAATTATGTTTTGATCGGATCACTTAACTATTCGAGCTGACCCATGTCAGCTAGGTAAATCAGTGTGACTGATTTAGATGCTCCTAGACCAGCCCTGGTCTCCCTTAAGCTGACTTGGTGAAGCCAGTGGGAGGATCATGATAAGCTGGTTCATCTGACCTCATCCTCTATATTATTTAAATCCTCTAAAATTATTAGGTCCTTAAAATGATAAAGTTATGGAGATAACTGAGTCATAGCCTCCCATTAAGGTGTTTGATAATGAGTCCATGAACTCAATAATCATTGCAGACCCAAAGGCCTGGTGCTTGTTGACTAATGGAATTATCACTCATCATATGATGACTTGGAAGTATCTCTCTAATGGTGGTTAGGTGAGCCAACCAAAGTTGGGCTTAATCATTCGTTGGTTGGATACACCAAGTATGATCATGTTAATGGTTGGACCTAACCGGATCCTTACAGTGGAGGCCAAAGCCTACTGATTAGGTTTCTGGGGCAAAATTAAAATTACTAGAAATTGTTTAGAGAAATAATTGGTTATGAACCTACCCTTAGATGTACATGGGTTGGCCAACCAAAGTTGGGCTTGTGTGCAGTCTAAGTGGATTCTAGTACCCGCTAAGGAATTAGGGTAATTCTCGAATTGAAGGTAGAGGCTACCAATTCGAATAAAATAGTGGGAGAAACCTTTTGATTAAAGTCCAAATCTTTAGGTTTAATGAATCAATTACTAATTAGGTTATGGTTCTCCTTTGTGCAAATATGGCCACTTCCCTATCGCTCCGATCATTGTTGGACAATGATAAGTTGGTGGGACCCAACTTCGGTAGCTGGTACCGAAAGTTGAAGATAGTCCTGGAGCATGAACGGATCCTATATGTGATAATGGATCCTGCACCTGAGGAGCCAGCTGTCAATGCACGTGGAACAGTCAGAGACACTTACCAGAAGTGGCTCAGTGACCGGACCACGGTGCGCTGTATCATGCTGGCTGCTATGAGCGACGAGTTCAGTCGCAGATTCGAGATGGCTCAGCCAAAAGACATGCTTCAAGTGTTGGAGGATGCCTTTGGCACACCCGATGACGTAGAGAGGCACAAGACTAGTTGTGCCATCTTCAACGCCAAAATACGAGATGGAGTCTCTGTCACTGATCCTGTATTGTACATGATCGAGCTGATGGAACGATTGAGCAAGCTCGACTTTCCCTTGCATGAGCAGCTTGGGAAAGATGCAATACTGAACTCGCTGCCCAAGTCTTGTCTCCCATTCCTCACTCATTATAGAATGACAAAGCCTGAAGTAAACTACCATGGGTTAATGGGGTTGCTTCAGAACTTTGAGAAAGATCACCAACTCCTCAAGGAGTCGGTGAACTCAGTGAACTCAGTGGGAGGTTCATCTTCTGGTTCTCGCCCCTTTGAGAAAGGAAAGAAGAACAAGAAGAAGAAAGTCAAGAAGGTGCAAGTTCAGGCTGGGACATCTGTGCAGAGCCAGACCAAAAAGATCAAGCCTGATAAGAGTCTATTCTACTGGCAAGCACCCTAGATTAGATAGTGTGTCAAATATCTACTTATGGCATTGGAGGCTAGGTCATATAAATAAGAACAGAATAAACAGGTTGACTCAAGAGGGAATCCTCCAAGTCAGTGATTGTGAATCACTTCCAACCTGTGAGTTCTGTCTTCTTGGTAAAATGACCAAGTCACCTTTTACTGGAAAAGGTGAGAGAGCTACTGAGCTCTTGGGCCTAGTACATACTGATGTATGTGGGCCCATGAGCACCAGTGCTAGAGGTGGATATTTCTACTTCATAGCTTTCACGGATGACCCATACCTATATGGATATGTCTATCTGATGAAACATAAGTCGGATTTATTTGAAATGTTCAAACAATTCTGAAGTGAAGTAGAAAAATAAACTGGAAAGAGTATTAAAACTCTTCGATCTGATCGAGGAGGCGAATACCTTTCTAGTGAGTTTCTCACATATCTAGGAGAGAATGGGATTCTCTCTCAATGGACTCCTCCAGGAACACCACAGCATAATGGTGTGTTTGAAAGGAGGAATTGGATTTTGTTAGACATGGTCTGATCCATGATGGGTTTTTTGCTAGCTTGCTGATATCCTTCTGGGGATATACACTCGAATCGGCCTGTTATCTGTTAAATAGGATTTCAAGTAAGTCTGTAATTAAGACTCCATATGAGATATGGATAGGGCGTAAGCCAGTACTTTCACACCTTAGGGTCTGGGGGTGCCCGGCATATGTCAAACGATTAGTCACAGACAAACTTGGACCTAGGTCTGACAAATGCTCATTCATAGGGTACCCCAAAGAGATAAAAGGATATTTTTTCTACCATGCTGATGAACAAAAGGTGTTCGTCAGCCTTAAGGCAATCTTTTTAGAAAAGGAGTTCCTTGGTGAAGGAACCGTTGCCTCTAAGGTTGAACTTGATGAAGTTCAACAGGTAGAAGGACCGACACCAATAGCTGAACCTGAGTCGGATATGATTAGATCAGATCCGGAGCCCAATATACCTGCACCATTAAGGTGATCCGGTAGAGTACCGCGTCAGCCGGACAGATACTACGGTTTCTTGATCCGGGATGGTGATCCCATTGAACTTGATGAGAATAATGAGGATCCGATCACCTATATGGATGCTATGCAGAGACCTGATTTCGAGAAATGGTTTGAAGCCATGAAATTCGAAATGGAGTCCATGAAGGTCAACGATGTATGGACATTGGTTGACCCACCTGAAGGGGTTAAACCCATTGGGTGTAAATGGGTCTTCAAAAGGAAGAGGGGCGCAGACGGAAAGGTGGAGACCTATAAAGCCCGTCTGGTTGCCAAGGGGTATCGTCAACGTTATGGTATTGACTATGACGAGACGTTTTCTCCTGTGGCAATGCTCAAATCTATTCGGATAATACTTGCAATAGCTGCCCATCTGGATTATAAGATTTGGCTGATGGATGTAAAGACAGCTTTCTGAATGGAGAGCTGACCGAAGAGGTGTATATGATACAACCTGAGGGGTTTACATCCACAGATGAGTCCAAGGTGTGCAAGCTTCAGAGATCCAATTATGGATTGAAGCAAGCTTCTCGAAGTTGGAACATGCGTTTTGATAAGGTGATCAAAACGTATGGCTTCATTAAGAATGGAGAAGATCCCTGCATCTATAAATGGGCAAATGGTCCAGTTGTGGTATTCCTTGTCTTGTACGTGGATGACATTCTCTTAATCGGGAATGACATCCCCGCACTACAGGGAATAAAAGTTTGGTTGTCATCACAGTTCTCCATGAAGGACTTGGGTGAAGCATCCTACATCCTAGGGATGAAGATCTATAGGGATAGATCTGAAAGGATGCTTGGGTTATCCCAGTCCATGTACATAGATACTGTGCTGAAGAGGTTCAGCATGGAGAATTCCAAGAAGGGCTATCTACCGATAGGCCAAGGAATTTCTCTCTCTAAGAAGGATTGTCCGACAACTCCTGAAGAGAGAGAGCGTATGAGTAGAGTCCCATATGCTTCAGCCGTGGGATCTATCATGTACGCCATGACATGTACAAGACCAGATGTGGTATACTCACTAGGAGTAGTGAGTAGATACCAATCTGATCCTGGAGAAAACCACTGGAAAGTGGTTAAAGCCATCCTTAAGTATTTGAAAAATACTAAGGACCAATGGTTGATTTATGGCGAGTCAGATCTGAAACTTGTGGGGTTCACAGACTCTAGCTTCCAATCTGACCATGATGACAGCAGGAGTGTGTCGGGTTATATCTTTACTCTGAATGGTGGAGCCATCTGCTGGAAGAGTTCCAAGCAGCATACTGTGGCAGACTCTGTTTGTGAAGCAGAGTATATCGCAGCATCAGATGCCGCGAAGGAAGCTGTGTGGCTGAGGAAAATCATCAATGAGCTCGGAGTAGCATCCTCCTTCGATGGTCTAGTCCTGCTCTACTGCGACAGCACTGGTACCATAGCTCAGGTGAAGGAACCCAAAGCACATCAGCGGACGAAGCACATCTTGCACCGCTTCCACCTGGTCCGAGAGATCGTGGATCGAGGTGACGTTGACCTTCAGAAGATCGACGGAAAGGAGAACCTAGCCGACCCCTTCACTAAAGCCCTGGCGATAAAGGAGTTCGACAACCACAAGTCGAAGATGGGTATTAGATACTGTGCCGAGTGGCTTTAGGACAACTGGGAGTTGTTGGGAAATGTGTCCCAAAAAGCCAATCGTCAAGCTGTTGATGGTTGAGCAACCAAGTATTATAATTGATTTGTTAATAAATAAAATATATTTGGCATTTTCATCATAAGCTTTCATCTTCTAATGAACTCCGTTGTTATGATGAAGTCCTTAGGACTATTTAAGTTCGATAAAGAGAGGATTTATCGATTAGTCCTTAAAACTGTTCACGACCAAATGATAGGCTGTTAATAAGGACGACAGCTTCTATCAAGCATAGGTCGCTGTAGGCCATATGGGTTGGTTGTCCTCTTAACCAAGGAGTGTGGAGACACTGGTATGGCATACAGGTGAGATGTAAGGGTACATCGTCATTGAACGTGACCAACTCCAGAGCATTCTGCTGTCGAGAATGTCTCTGATGGGATATAGGTATAAGTGTCCCTTAGACTTGAGATCACCTCAGTGACTTGCAAGCAACTCACTGTGCTTTGGTACCGGACTAACTGAATTTCTAATTCAGGGACGGAAGGCTTCTGGGCACAGTCAAGTACTTGCGAAGTCAGAGTGTGATCGAGATGGGATTGACCACTCCAAGAGTTGGAGAAGAATGAGTCGCTGTATTTCAATTTAGCAAAACCTTGGCCAGGGTAATCCATCAGATGGATTTGATATTTTGAAATACAATGTGGACAACCTGATCAGAGTTGACAGTTGAGCTCTGGGGTGTCCTATGATCATTGTGGTCAAGGGGATGAATTATATGAAAACTATATCCGCATGGGTTCTAAGGATGTTGTTCTACACATTCGACCTATCCGGACGTCGGGTACCATTGCTAGATGGTCACTTCGATTGGTATAGGAATTTGTTTCTATGCTACTGGACTTAGATTCGGACCTATGAGGTCACACACATTAGAGTTCATGATCCGATCGGATGGTTGATCAACGATTAAGAATCGTTCTAGGGTTAAATGATCAATACGATTGACATTTAACCCAGTGCAAGTGTTACAGGAGGATCGATTAGCAATTTGATTGCTAATTGGCTTAATTTGATTAAGCCAATGGGCTGAGATTAAGTCTAATTAAATATGATTTAATTAGATTTAGTTTGGGCTTGATTGGATCAAGTCCAATTGGTTTATTGGATAAGCCAAGTGCAAGGAAAGACTATTCCTAGTTCAACTAGGACTTGGGTCAATCTAATTTCTAATTTGATTAGAAAATTAAATCAGATTTAAATCTAATTTAATCTGATTAAATTAGGTTCTTAATTGGGTTAAGACCTATTTTAATTGGGTTGATCTAATTTTGATTTGATTTGGTTTGGGAAACCAAATTAAAACAAGTTATGAGACAGAATCCTAGTAGGACTAGGATTCCACCTTGCGCCACATAAGCCTTCTCCATGCCCTCTCTCTTATTCAACGCCAATCTCCACTTATTTTGTGTGATAAAAGCCCTCTCCCAGATCTCTCCCACGTTCACAAAAGGTCTCCTCTCTTCTTTCTTACATGGAAGGTGATTTGGATCAAATCTAAAAGGAATAAGTTTGGATTTCGAATTCTATGAGATAGAGTTTTAGAAATCCAAAACTCTTTCAATTTTGCACCGAATTTATCCAAATTTTTTTTGGAATTTTCGTGGCTTTTAGGGTTCATATTGTACACCCTTTTTTGGTGATCCATGCACGAAAATATGGAGGAGGTGCTCAAGAGTTGGGCGTCCCTTTACTTGCCATGTTTGGATAAGCCTTGACTAGGTGTTTGACCTAGACAAGGACTCTATCATATCTCTCTATATAAGACGAGTTTCTTCATGAAATTTTAAGGGGAGATAGTTTTTGAGAGGTCTTTTTCCATCCAAAAATCAGAGAGAAATACCTTTGGGTCGTGAAGATATAAAAGACGCAAGTTTGGGTGTCTAGAGAGAAAAACGTGAAGAAGAAGAGGGTCTTCTTCTTGGGTTTTTGTTTTCATATCTTTCCTCCCTCCATCTTGAGTTTTCTGAGAGTGTCTCAGATCTGAAACTCCTCCTTCTACTTTCCATCTTTGGAAGAGTCCAAATCAAGAAGAAGGAGGCACCTGATCAACCATCAAAGAAGGATCAGCGCAGTACTAGCATACTGTGCTGATTTTCTGAAGCAGGACTTCTGATCGAGATTCGTGGGCTCGTGTGGACGACTCCTAGAGGCCGGACGCGTGTGCGGCTTGCAACATCATCCTTAAGCCTGGATCAGCGAGGTTAGAGCGTCTAACTTGCAAGGTAATAGATCTGATCTATTATTTAATACATACATTAGATGTAGCTAGTATAGAAACATGTTGATATGATCAACATGTAATTCATACTATATTTATATATATTTTAATTTTTGATTTAATGCTATGTAATAATCATGTAATAGGATCTTAGATCTAGGGATTTTCTGATCTTAGAAAATAAATTTTGATTTATTTTAGTCTTCCGCTGTATGATCTTGAAAAAGTTTCAAGATCTAACCCTGAAACCCTAGATCTGGTTCCTACATTTTGTTCATGACCGCAGGTCGTTTTGAGGCCATTTGAGTTTGATGCTTCCTTCTGGTGCTCGAGCTTGGGGACCCGAACTTCTCGTTACTTTGAGGAAGTCGATTTCTCCCCGGCCTGTGTTGAGTTCCCTCTTAGCGACTGAGGATTTTTGATAGGAGTATCCTTCCTCATTGAGACGAGGTCCCTTGTGTCTTTGATGTAGTTCGTTTGTCACTTATCGCTGGTGTAGTTCGTCGCCTTCTCCTTTTATCTCCCTTTTTTTTTTTTATTTGGGCGAGGGTTTTTCCTTTAGGCAGGGGTTTTCCCTCTGCTCTTAGTGGGGTTGTGGGGATGTAGAGGAGCCGCTGAGGAGACTTTTCTCCTCATCTGGTCTCGATTGATCAGGTCTTTATTTGTGTTAGGGCGAGGTTCTCCTTATGTCCCCGACATAGTCAATTTCAGCTCATGCTAGGACGAGATCCTCCTCCTATTCCTAACAAGGTTGTGGGGGGACATAAGGGCCGTTGCAAGGGCCTCTCCCCCCATCCGGTCTTTAAGTAATCGGGCCTTCGACTTGCTCATGTTAGGATGAGGTTCTCCTCCTATTCCTAACAAGGCGGTGGGGGCACATAAGGGCCATTGCAATGGCCTCTCCCTCCATCCGGTCTTTAAGTAACCGGGCCTTCGACTTTGCTCATGTTAGGATGAGGTTCTCCTCTTGTTCCTAACAAGGTGGTGGGGGCACATAAGGACCGTTGCAAGGGCCTCTCCTCCATCCGATCTTTAAGTAACCGGGCCTTCGACTTTGCTCATGTTAGGATGAGGTTCTCCTCCTGTTCCTAACAAGGCTGTGGGGGCACATAAGGGCCATTGTAAGGGCCTCTCCCCCCATCCGGTCTTTAAATAATCGGACCTTTAACTTTGCTCGTGTTAGGATGAGGTCCTCCTCCTGTTCCTAACATGCTTAGTTTCGATTGTCGGAAGGAGCTACTTCCTGTCGTCATGAGCTTATGCTAAAAGAAAAGATATGCAAATATGAAAGAAGCTTTTATTTAAAGCAGAGTTATTGGTAATACATCCATAGATTTTTCGAATCCCATAGCCGTGGAAGGTCTGCTCTCCGTCGGGGTCCTCCTGAGATGGAGTTGATAATCCCAATTGGAGGCCGATCTTCAGGTTGCTCCTTCCTCCTTGGCGGCTTCGGTTGCGGCAAGGCCCTGGGTCGATCTTTCCTACCTTCAGGTCGGCGTCAAATGAATCTGTCGAGCTGACCTCGTCAGATGAGCTCCTCGATTTCATCTCGGACCAGAATACACTCCTCCGTGTCGTGGTTGTGGTCACGATGATAGAGGCAGAACATGTTAGGGTTACACTATTGGAGCATGATCCCGGCTCCTCCCACGGACCTTGGGTGCAGCGGAACCAGCAACGAACAAATCTGGAGACTTTTGGACTCGATCGAAGGCCCTTGACGAAATCAACCTGGTTGCTGTCTTCTTCGTCAGCCTTTCGTTCTAGATGAAGAATGCCTCTAAGATCACCTCTAAAAAATCCAAGATCTGGTACCCAACCAGATCAGGCCTGGACCGAGGTCTTTCAATTCATAGATCTCAAATCAAGATATTTTAGGTAGGAAAGAAGGTACATAGAACCAGACCTTGCAGATCTGTCCTGCTGCAGCCTTTCCTGTAGATCTGTTGATGGAGATCTCACCCGTGCCTCAAACGACCTCAGATCAACTCCAGATCTGAGAGGAACTTGTACCAACCTCATAGCAAGAGATTTCAAGTCCTAGACCTGATGTTTGGGGGGCTGCAAGAGAGGGAGAGGGAATATGGTTGGCGGCACAAAGGGGGAGGGGCTCAAAAACCCTAGCACCTCCCCTGCTTTTCCTGCATTCTATGGACCTGGCGGTAAGAAACCCTAGGGTTTCTTACTCCTGGGGCATGGAGAATAGCTGGAGAGAGAGGGAGAAGAGAGAGAGAGACTTGGGAGAAAGAGTTTTCGTATTCCTTGGCTTAATCAAACCTATACAGAGAATGTATATATAAACACAGGGTCAAGTGACCCAAACCCAAAACTCCCTTGACCAACTCTATGGGAGATTAGGTTAATCCAAGCCCATGTACACCCATGACTCGACCTAATCTCACCTATCCTGGGTCCAGACCTGGCCCATAAAGAGTTGGTCCGTTGAGGCCCACATAACCTAGACCTCAAGAACCCGAAAGGCCCACAGTCTTTCAACCTAGGGCCCAACTAGCCCTAGAGCCTCCATGAAGCCCTCATGAACGATGGACCTTGGCCTTAGCCTTGGTCCCTTGGGCCTTGGGCACACCACCTAGATCACAACAATCTCCACCTTGGTGTCCCAAGGCCTCAACCAGCTCCACTCTGTCCATCAGCCGAATCAGCTCAACACATCTCTGAAAGCTATCCCATGGAAGTACCTTCATAAGTGCATCAGTTGGATTCTCCTTGGTGTGTACCTTTACCAGCTCCACCTCACCATCCTCCACAAGCTCCCTGATCTGATGATACCGAATGTCGATGTGCTTGTCCTTGCATAATAGACTGAGTTCCGTGCTAATAGAAGTGCACTCTGGCTGTCACAGTGCACTCTAATGGCCTCCTTAGTAAGTTCCATCTCCGTCAACAAATCCTTCAGCCAAATTGCCTCCTTAGCTGCTTCTGTCAGCTCGATGTACTCTGCCTCTATAGTGGATAGGACTGTAATAGGCTGCAGACTCGATCTCCAAGAAATAGGACCTCCATACAGACTAAAGATGAAGCCTGTCGTAGACCTCCGGGTATCCACATCTCCATCGAAGTCTGCATGTACATAACCGCCAATCAACCCCTGAGCCTCTCTGGACATGTCATAGTATCCCACTTCACCTCCTCGCTATTCGTAGCAGATGCCAACTCCAACTGAACCCGCTAGGTATCTGAATATCCACTTCAGAGCTCTCTAGTACTCCCTGCCAGGCTGTGCCATGAACCTGCTAACCTGACTCACTGCATGAGCGATGTCTGGCCTACAACAGACCATCGCATATATCAAGCTCCCAACTCCTGAAGCATAAGGAACCGTCTCCATCTCCTGAGCCTCCACCTCAGTCTGTGGCACCATGGTCTTCGAGAGTCTGAAGTGACCGGCAAGTGGCAGCTCCGTCGGCTTTGCTCTCTTCATCCTGAACCTCTCTAAGACCTTCTGTATGTAGCCCCCTTGAGATAGATGCAGTACCCTCCGGGCTTGGTCTCTGAAAATCTCCATGCCTAGGATCTTCCTTGCAGGGCCCAAATCCTTCATCTCAAACTCCTGAGATAAAGATGCCTTCAGATCCTGCACAACCTTCCTACTCTTGCATGCTATAAGCATGTCATCCACATACAAGAGTAGGAACACTCTAGAACCATCCTCAAGAGACTGAACATAAACACAGGGATCAAACTCGTACCTGAAAAGTCCAATGTTGCGCACATAGGAGTCAAACCGCTTGTACCATTGCCTCGGTGACTGCTTCAGTCCGTACAGCGACTTCTGCAACATACAAACCTTTCCCTCTGATCCTGGATCCCTGAAATTGGATGGCTGCTCCATGTAAATCCTCTCCTCCAAATGCCCATGGAGGAACGCCATCTTGACATCCATCTGCTCCAGCTTTAAATCCTGAGCTGCTACAATGCTCAGCAACACTTTGATGGAAGTATGTCTGACGACGGGAGAGAAGACCTCGCTGAAGTCGATGCCTTCCTTCTGAGAGTACCCCTTGGCCACTAACCTCATCTTGAATCTGATACCTCCCTGCTCTGAAGGCCCTTCCTTGCGACTATAGACCCATTTGCAGCCAATGGGCCTCTTCCCCTGTGGCAACTGCACCAATCGCCACGTCTGATTTTGGTGGAGAGACTGCATCTCCTCGGACATCGTTTGGATCCACCGCTCTCTGTCCTGGCTCTCAATAGCCTCTTGATACGTATATGGGTCTCCATTCGCTGTCACCAGGGCATATGACAGCATCTCCTCGAAGTCATATTGGTCCGGTTGCCTGATGGTCCTCTTGGGCTTGTGTAGGGCAACACCGATATCAGTCCTTGATCCAGCTCGCTCCTGCTGGACCTCTTCGCCTCGATCATCCATCCGAGTCCTCTTCACCTGTGGAGATACCTTAGGTAGGTTCTTTACCTGAATGTCATGTCCTCCCGTAGTACCTGTAAGAGGCAAAATCAAAGAGGTAAGTTGTCCAGCAGCACCCTGCTGGACCTCCTCCTGCTCCTGCTGCTCCTCCATGCCTGCTCGCCTCCGTAGGACTGACTCCTCATCAAAAGTCACATCCCGACTAATGATGACCTTCTTTTCCAAGGGATCCCATAGTCTGTATCCCTTAACTCCTCGTGGATAGCCTAGAAACACCATCTTGCGTGATCTGACGTCTAGCTTGCTCCGCTCACCAGCTCCAATGTGCGCATAGGTCGTGCACCCAAATACCCATAGATGGCCCAGCCCAATTATCCTCCCAGACCACACCTCCTCTGGAAGCCTACCATCCAACCTGGTGTGAGGTGACCGATTGACCAAGTAACCTGCTACGTCAACTGTGTCAACCCAGAACCCCTTTGGAAGCCCTGTCTGCAGCCTCATGCATCGTGCCTTTTCCAGAAGTGTTCTGTTCATCCTCTCAGCCACCCCATTCTGCTGTGGAGTCTCCATAACAGAGAAGTATCTCCTGATCCCACACTCCTCACAGTAGTCCTGAAACTCTCTACTGGTGTACTCCCCATCATTGTCTGACCTCAAACACTTCACGCTCCTCCCCTGCTCCTTCTCCACCTCAGCTCTCCAGATTTTGAACTTGGTGAAGACCTCAAACTTCTCTCTTATGAAGTAAATTCAGAGTTTCCTTGAGAAATCATCAATCAAGGTTATGAAGTATCTAGCCCCATTCCTAGCTGAAACTGGGGCTGATCCCCACACATCTGTGTGTACTAACTCTAGAGGGGTTGCACTGCGGGTTGTACTGATGTTGAACTGAACTCTCCTCTGCTTTGCCATCTGGCAAGGCTCACAGATCTCCCCTGTAGCACCATCCTTCAGATCAGAGATGAGTCCTCTCCTGCTCAACTCCCTCAACCCCTTGTCACGCATGTGGCCTAGGCGGTAGTGCCACATCCTGTAAGCCCCTGCTGGTCCTGTGCTGCAACTGCTGCATCAGACTCTCCGGTCACCACAGATCCCTCCATGCGATAGAGATTATTGTCCAACCTCCTGCCTCTCATCACCACCATAGCTCCATTGGAGATGTTTAATACTCTGCTTCTAGCCCTACTGCTGAAGCTGTATCCACTGCGCTCCAAGTAGCCTCGTGACACCAGATTCTTTTCCAGCTCCAGGACGTACTTTATATTTGTCAATGTCCTCACAATCCCATCAAACATCCTCACCCTGACTGTCCCTATCCCAGCCACCTTGCAAGGATGATTGTCACCTAGAGTCACTGATCCCTCATCTATCTTGGTGTATGTCGCAAACCAAGACTTGTGTGGTGTGTAGTGATGTGAGCACGCAGAGTCTAGTGTCCACTCCTCTGTGTAATGCCTGTGACCATCTGATACCACAAGTAGATCATCCTCCACCTGCTGCCCAGCAACTGCACTCACTGATTCTGAGCTACTTCTTTCTCCCTTCTTGCTCTTCCATAGTGGACATTCTCGCTTGAAGTGCCCGAACTCATTGTACTTGAAGCATTTCACCTCTTTCTTTCCCTTCCTGGACTTGGACCGCCCCCTGGACTTGCTTCTGCCTCTGTCTCTACTTGTCCTCTCCCTACTGCCAAACCCTCCTGGGGAGCCTGATCTCTGGTCAACTTTTCCCTCTGCTCATTCGACCTCAGCACCGAGACAATATCCTCATACTCCAGAGTCTCCTTATCGAAGAGCAGTGTAGTCACCAAAGAATCATATGACCCTGGCAGCGAACACAAAAGCAACAGGGACTTATCCTCCTCATCCTGCTTCACCCCGATATTCATCAACTCCGTGCATAACTTGTCGAACCTCTGAATGTGGCCAATCACATCAGATCCCTCCTGCATCCGAAGACTGTACAACCTCTTCTTCAGCATCAGCTTGTTGCACATATTCTTCCCCATATATATAGTGTGCAACTTCGACCAAAGGCCCTTTGGGGTCTTTTCTTCCAGCACTGAATACAATGCCGCATCCGCCAAACATCCTCTGATCACCGAGCATACTTTCTTCTCCAACGATGCCCACTGTCTATCTGTCATTCCCTCAGGCTTCTCATCCAAAGCCTGATCCAGATCTGCTTGCACCAGAAGATCCTCCACCCAGATTTTTCACATGAAAAAATTTCTCTTGCCATCAAACTTCTCAAAATCGACCTTCATATTGCTGCCCATGACTGGATCCAAGCCAAACAAGCAATATAAAATCAAGAAGTGTAGAATATACCTTGATGGTACCTTGCTGAAAATTTTCAGCACTTGAGGTCTTCAACTTCTCATGCTTGGAACCGCTTCCTCACCACCGTGGCTCTGATACCAACTATTGGAGCATGATCCCGGCTTCTCCCACAGACCTTGGGTGTAGCAAAACTAGCAACGAACAAATCTGGAGACTTCTGGACTCGATCGAAGGCCCTTGACGAAATCAGTCTGGTTGCTATCTTCTTTGTCAGCCTTTCGTTCCAGATGAAGAACGTCTCTAAGATCACCTCTAAAAAATCCAAGATCTGGTACCCAACCAGATCAGGCCTGGACCAAGGTCTTTCAATTATAGATCTCAAATTGGGGTATTTTAGATAAGGAAGAAGGTAGATAGAACCAGACCTTGTAGATCTATCCTGCTGCAGCCTTTCCTGTAGATCTGTTGATGGAGATCTCACCCGCACCTCAAACAACCTCAGATCAACTCCAGATCTGAGAGAAACTTGTACCAACCTCATAGAAAGAGATTTCAAGTCCTGGACCTGATGTTTGGATGGCTGCAAGAGAGGGAGAGGGAATATAGTTGGCGGCACAAAAGGGGAGGGGCTCAAAAACCCTAGCGCCTCCCCTGCTTTTCCTGCCTTCTATGGACCTGACGGCAAGAAACCCTAGGGTTTCTTGCTCCTGGGGCATGGAGAATAGTTGGAGAAAGAGGGAGAAGAGAGAGAGACTTGGGAGAAAGAGTTTTCATATTTCTTGGCTTAATCAAACTTATACAGTGAATGTATATATAAACACAGGGTCAAGTGACCCAAACCCAAAACTCCCTTGACCAACTCCATGGGAGATTAGGTTAACCCAAGCCCATGTATACCCATGACTCGACCTAATCTCACCTATCTTGGGCCCAGACCTGGCCCATAAAGAGTTGGTCCCTTGAGGCCCACATAACCTAGACCTCAAGAACTCGAAAGGCCCACAGCCTTTCAACCTAGGGCCCAACTAGCCCTAGAGCCTCCATGAAGCCCTCATGAATGATGGACCTTGGCCTTAGCCTTGGTCCCCTAGGCCTTGGGCACACCACCTGGATCACAACATGCGCTTCTCGAGGTGTGTGTGCATCTTTTTTGGCCTTGGCAGCTGCTCCATAATCTCTATTAGCACTTGGGTTTTCGATGCATTGAGAGGGGCGTAGCTATGGAATCTTCTCGGGGGAGAGCCCCACCGAACTCTGCGGTTTGGGCTTCTCTGCCTACGAGCCTGGGGAGGAGCCTTGACCTGCTTGTGTCTGGAGGGAGTTCAAGAATGTGGCCGAGCTTTACTCGACCCTTTTTCAACTGTGGGCTTGCTGGAGTCTCCCATGTGCCACTCCTTCACGGCCTCCTCATCCTTCATCTTGAAGGCTTCTTCTACTCGGGCATATCCTTTGGCCCGAGCTAGTAAATTAGCAAAGTCCCTAGGATACTTCTTTTTCAGGGAAAATAGAAGATCATTCTTTTGAAGACCGCCCTTCAGGGCGGCCATCACGATCGATTGGTCCAAGTTTCAGACCTCTAATGCGGTGGTGTTAAATCGATTGACATAGATTCGGATGGATTCTCCCTCCTTCTGCTTGATGTTGATAAGGGACTCCGAACCTCTCTGGAGATGCCGGCTGCTAACAAAATAAGCCGCAAACAGGTGGCTCATCTGATCAAAGGAGAAGATAGTATCCAACTTCAGCGTCGAGTATCAGTTCCTTGCTGCCCCCTTCAAGATAGATGGAAAAGCTTGACACAGGATGGCATCTGGCGCACCATGGAGCAGCATCATTGTCCGGAAGGCCTCTAGGTGGTCAACCGGATCTGAGGTCTCATCGTAGCTTTCAAATTGGGGGAGCTTGAAGTTTGACGAGATCGGTTCCTGCATGATTATTTGAGAGAAAGGAGGATCAGTACAGATGTCCTCACCATAAGCAGGGGGAGCGTGGTGGAGCTCTTCGATCCGTCGGTTCATCTCCTGGAGCCTTTGATCCAGGAGGTCCTCTCAACTACGAGTCTCAAGGATCTTTTGGTAGAATGGAGGTAGGGATCCTCTGGGGGTGGAATCATGATCAGATTGAGGGCTCTCCACCCTCGGTTTCCCCTTTTCGGGGAAGACAGGGCGACTGGCCCAAGTGGCCCACCCTATTGCCGAATTTTGGAACTCCGATGATGTACTTTCCAATCGCACTGACGCCTGTGGCTGTTGCTGCTGCATGGCCTGCATTGCTTCAGTGAGACCTCCGACCTGCTGAACCAGCAAATCGAACTGCTCCATACTGACTACCGTTGTCGGAGGAAGAGGAGCCTGGAAAATTGGAGACGAGGTCGGAGCCTGAGATCTGGCCACGGAGGCCGTGGATCGCCTGGTGGATGCCTTTCGAAGAGGCATCAGGTAGAGATCTAGAAGGAGAAGGAGAAGAGAATGTTGGAGAAGATGACCAGAGATAGTCCCGTTGAGCACTCCTTTAAGAACAAGGGTACTACGAAGACATAGTGCCCTTCCTCTAGCGCCAATTTTGTTGGTACAGAATTCCACTGAAGCTGGAGAAGCTGGAGTTGAGATGACTGTGGCCGCCGTCGGGACCTGCAAGGGAAGTCTAAACCGGAGTTGGGGGTGCTCCGGCAAGTCCCTCCGACGCTCAAGTTAGTACTCTGCTTCAACAAAAATGGAGTGCTCGAATAAAAATTTTAGCAGAGTTTTGAGATAGAGTTTAGAGCTTAGAGAAGAACGTATCTAGGGGTCCCTTTTTATAGACGGAGAGTGTAACTGATTAACAATGACATCTGTAACCGCCTGGTAGTGGACCGTTCAGAGCCATGTGGAGTTTGTTACGGAGAGTGGAGTGGTGTCTGTTGTCATGACTTGCCAGAGAGTGGTGGAGCCCGAAGAGTGGAGTGGTGTCTGTTGTCGCGACTTGTCAGAGAGTGGTGGAGCCACGTGGAATCTATTGCAGAGAGTGGAGTAGGGTAGTGGCCATTGTCATGACTTGTCAGAGAGTTCAGATCTGTCAGCTGGAGCTCGGCTGGGATGTCTGATGGAGCGAAATGGCTCTTTGTCTCGTTGATCCAGGAGAAGCTTGGATGTTTTCGAGGTTGCTGATGAGTCTACTATTGTCGGATGCCTCGGGCGCTAATGCTACAGGCGGAAGTCATCTGCTGTAGAAGCTTGGATGGAGACTTTTTATTGGTGAAGTTCGATAGGAGTCTGATTGCTAGAGAAGTCTGTCTGAGATTTGCCTGATGTGGAAGCTCGTCTGTAGATTATCCATCGGAGAAGTCCGATTTCATGAAGAATCTGGCTGAGGGTTGGCCGGCGGTGGACTTCGGATGGTGTTGGGGAGGTTCGTCCACTGGAGGAGTCTGGGGATCCTGTGAAAGTCTGGATGGCGTTGTTGAAGTCCGATTGATGCTATTGAAGGTTGATGGCTGGGGAGGTTCGACAGACATCGAAGGCGATCGGCCGTTGTAGAAATTCAGCTACTAGAGCCCGTCTGTTGTAGAAGCTCATCCGGAATCCATCCGCTATGGAAGTTCGAACGGAGTCCGATTCTTGCAGAAGGCTGAAAGGAGGCCCCTTATTGTAGAGGCTCAATCGAAGATCAATTGTCGTGGGAGCTCGGAGTAGTGACCTGGCCGGTGGAGCCTATCTCGTTGTAGAAGCTCATCCGGGATCCATCCACTGTAGGAGCTCGGCTGAAGTCTGCCTGTAATAGAAGTTCGGAAGAAATTTATTTACAGTAGAGATCAAGAGTAGACTGCTCTAGTAGAAGTTTGGAGTAGACCGCTCGTAGTAGGGGTTCGACTGAAATCCATTTCTCGTAGGAGCTCAAATGGAATCTGAAAGGTGGTCGACCACCGTAGAAGCTTGGATGGAATCTGGTTACTGTAGAAATCTCGTTGTCAGAGAAGGTCGGATACTGACGAAGTCCAGAAGAAGTTTGGAGTAGGGTCATCCATGGTCGGAAGAAGTCTGGAAGGGATTCGGAGAATAGTTGATCACTGTAGAAGATCGGTTGATAGTGAAGCCCAGAGAGCCTTTGGAGCGGCCCGGTAGATGAATGGAGAAGCTCATTGTCGGAGAAGTCCAGATGGCATTATGGAAGCTCGAATAGTTGAGGGGGTTCAGAAAGATGCCACGTCAGGTCGGAAGCCGGAAAAGTCCTTGAAGGGTTGGTCTTTTACAAACTTCGGTTGGGGATATTTTATACCCTACAGATCCATTTACACCCAATAGGTATAATACCTTTAGGTGGATCTACTAAGGTCCTAACCTGATTGGAATGCATGGAGTCAATTTCTGACTTCATCGCTTTCATCCATTTCTTGGAGTCGACATCTAACATCGCGTCATTATAGGTCTTGGGATCATTTGTAATGTCCCTATCTCCCATAAGGAATGCTTTTTCTAAATCCTCTATAAGATTACCTAAGTATCTTTCAAGAGGATGGGAGATCCTACTTGATTTATGAGGTGGAGGAGGTACCATATCTACTGTCTCATTGCTGGGCTTAGGTTCTTGGACTCGATGCTCTTCAGAGACCTTCTCTTTGAGTTTAATCTTCCTCTCACTGCCTCCGTCTTGGATAAACTCTTTTTTCAAGAAAATGGTATGATAGCTCACAATCATATTGTGATCCTCAGAAAGATAGAAGTAGTATCCCATAGTTTCTTTAAGATACCTTATAAAATGAGCCTTAAAAGACCTAGCCTTTAACTTGTCTGTCTGCTGTCACTTGACATGGGCTGGACATCCTCAAATCTTGAGATATCCAAAAGTTGGTTTTTTACCATGCCATAGCTCGTATGGTATGGTAGGAACAGATTTAGAGAAAATTCGATTCAAAAGATGAACTACAGAAAGTAAAACATGTCTCCAGAGAAATATAGAAAGATCAGTGAAGCTCATTATAGATCGGACCATATCTAATAGGATCTAATTCTTCTTTTCGAATATCCCATTGAGCTGAGGTATCCCTGGAGGTGTCCACTGTGAGACTATACCGTTATTCTTGAGATAGATCTAAATTTTTTTGTTAAGGTATTCTGCTCCTCGATGTAATTGAAGAACCTTTATGGATTTTCTGGCCTATTTTTCTACTTCATATCTAAATTCAATGAACTTTTCAAAGGCTCCAGACTTTTGATGCATCAAATACATAAAATCATGCCATAAATAATCATCGATAAAAGTTATGAGTAGACATAGCCACCTTTGGCTTGTACATCGAATGGACCACACACATTAATGTGTACCAGGGTTAATATCTCAGTGACTCTTTCCCCTTGTCCTACAAAGGGCAGCTTAGCCATTTTTTCTTGAAGATAGAACTCACAAATCGGATAAGACTTGAAAGACAATGGCTTGAGAAGGCCATCTTTCTCCAGTTTGTTAAGTCCGTTCTATACTATATGGCCTAGCCTAAGGTACCATAAATATTTTTGGCTAATTCTATCTCTAACTCTCTTAGACCTTATGGCATTCACTGTTTGCTCATTAATATTAACACTTGCATCCATATGCAAATGATAAAGATCATTTATCAAGAAAGCACATGCAATAATTTTATTTTTAAAATAAATTGCACACATATCTTTATTAAAATAAAAATTATAGTTATCCTGTGCGAGCACAAATATATAAATTAAATTTTTATTGACTACAGGGACACAATAGCAGTCTTTTAATAATAATCTATATCCTAACGATAGTCTCAGAGGATAGGTTTCGATGGCCACAGTAGTAACTCTTGCTCCATTGTTGACCCGAAGAGTGATCTCACATTCCCTCAGCCCCTTAACTTCTTGAAGATTCTGTACAGAAGTGCACTAGTGAGCACTTGAATCAGAATCTAGAACCCAACTATAAGAAGAGAAAATCATTAGATTAGATTCTATTATGAGCAAATCAGATGAGCCTTCAGAAGATTCATCCTTCTTCCTGTTCTTCACAGTCGTCAGGTAGGTCAGACAGTTCCTTCTCCAATAGCCTTCGATATTGCAATGAAAATACTTTTTCTTATCGTCGGCATTCTTCGAAACTTGCTTCTTGGGCTTGGCCTCATTATTTTGCTTTTCATGGGCTTCTTCTTTTTCTTGAAAGAAGACTTTCTTTTAGAGGAAGTTCGCTCCACAGTCAGAACCGTACCCCTTGAACCTTTCAAGGTGCCCTCAGTTGTTACCAATATATTCAGCAATTTGGATAAAGTGCTATCAATTTTATTCATATGATAGTTCATAATGAACTGCTCATATGAATCAGAAAGAGACTGGAGGATCAAATCCATCTGTAATTCTTTATCTATATTTATCCTGAGCTTTTGAAGCTCTTCAATGTCCTTGATCATTGTCAAACAATAATCATTGATAGACTATCCATCACATATTTTTGCTCTAAATAGTCTTCAAGAGACTTCAAAATGAGCTGTGCGACACTGCTTATCATACAACTCTTGCAAATGAGTCAGTATTTCTTTGGCAGTCCTCATATCTTCATGCTGTCACTGAAGATCATTGGATATGGATGCTAGAATGTAACACTTTGCCTTATTATCCTCATCCATCCACTTCTCAAGTGTGGCTCGTTGATCTGGGGATGGATGAGCTAGTAATACAGGTGCATCCTGATCTAGGACATGAGTTATCTTTTTGAAACTGAGAATAATTCTTAAATTTTGGAGCCAGTCTTTGTGGTTTACCTCGATCAACCTATTTGTGTCAAGGATATGGGCTAAAGGGTTGGCACTCGATATGATTATCCATAGAGAGAATAATTTTTAGTTAGATATTTATACTTATTAAATATTTATTCTAAGAACTTTAAAAATAAATAAGACTCTCATTATTTTTTTGAATCTTCCATACTCCTCGGTTGGAGAAACAAAAATCTATACGCAATCAATTTTTAGTGGGTACTATGGTCTCACTGATCTATACACATCTCATCTAATAGTTACTGGTGAGCACAGATCAATGAGTGGACAACATCTTATCCATTGCTTCACTAAGCAAGATGCAGCTGGTTCGGTCTCTAAGTCCTGTGGCTTCACCTAACAGTTATTGACATATTTCTTAGTTAAGTCAGACCCATCGTTCACCAGCGAGTGCAAAGCCATCATTGGATCTCTTACCTAATAGTTATTGGGTCCAACCCCATCTCTATCCTGAGGTATCTAATATCAATAGAGTGGTTGTATTTTTTCGATGCTATCGAACTACTGTAACCAATCGAGAACGATCAATGCCAAGAAGGTATCCGTATCTGTACAACGGTGGAAGACTGTTAGACTTAATATTTAGTGAGGAGATTTAGGTTTAGCTCTCTTCTAAGTCATCAGATTTGATATCTGACTGACCAAATTCAGGTCAGCACTTTTACATGTCCGACCTACCTAGTTGGTATGGATGAACTCGAATCAACAAGTAACCTAATTCAAAACTTAATCTTCCAAAATAATTAGGTAAATTAAGATGAGTGGGGGTCCTCTCGTTGCTTTTCGTAGACACCAACAAATTAGTCAGATCAAACAACAGAACCAATTAAATAACTACCATCTAGATACTTGTCTTGGACATCAAATTGATCGATTAGAATTAATTAGATTAATCTATTGACTCAGACCCAAATCATTAAGCCAAATTTGATCTTGAGTTAATCAATTCATATTAAAATATGAATCGATGCAACCAACTATAACTAAACTCAATTTTGAGCCTCTTCGATCTAATCTTAACCAACAATTGATTAGGTTCAATCAACTGCTCAAAATCGACAAAAGATTCTAGTCTGATCTAATCAATTGACCCTAATTGTAGTTTGATCACTAGATCTAATTTGTTCAACCCATATCCATATATAATAATATAATTTATAGATTTAAAAAAAAATAGATTATATTTCATTACATGCATTAGTAGTTTATGATCTTGAAATAGTTTTAGATCTAAACCTAATGTTATATATCACATATATGAAGTTTTAAATCTAAACTATAAACATATGTCACATATATATTAAATTATAGATCTAAAATAAGAGTTATACATATCAAATACATATAAAATTAGATCTAAAATAATGATTAAAATATTTTAAAAATATATTTTTTAAAAAAATTAGTTCGTATCAAACTAGGACAATCTTTTTAATATAGGGTGTAAACCCTATATCAGGACAACCTTATACCAATTTGATACAAACTTTTAATCATTTTAATTTCAGATCTAATATGAATAAAAATATATCATATACATCTATTTTTAGATCTAAAAGATTGATCTAAATATTTCAAAAATAGTTTTTAAAATTGATCAATCTTGTACTAGGACAATCTTTTCAATATAGGGGGTTAATCCTATATCAGGATAACCTTATACTAGCATAAGATCAATTTTAAACTGTTCAAACTTTTAGATCTAAACTAGCATTTCTGACCATTGGGGGCAAAAAATAGCTTTTGAAAGCTTTGACAGGCTGTAAAAATCACGTTTGAGAACTAGCCATTGAGGCTATCAGACACCTTCGAGTCGGCTCGAATTGACTTTGAGTCTGCTCGATTGATAAGTTTCAAGAATCAAACCTACTGTTTGACTGAGGGATCTGACTCAGATTGATTTTCGAACTGGCTTGACAGCATCCACCAGAGATCGAATTTCTAACTTTCAGACAGAGCTGGGTCGGATAGTCTTCGAGCCGGCTCGGCTCTTAGAATCAAAGAAACAGCCTTTCTGTCACTCTGAGAGAGCCGGCTTGGATCTACCTTGAGTCAGCTCGACTATATGCTAGGCCAAATTGTTGAACCCGTACCATCCTAGAGTTAGCTCGGTTGCTGATAGAGTCAGCTCAACTTGCACAAATTGATTTTTTTTGAGCCAAACCCCTCCAAACTTGGTTTCTTCCTTATGTTGATCAAAGAGCTCATTTTTTCTAATCTTTTCAATACTTAAAAAAAAAATATTAGTAATTATGTGCTTCAATATTTGGTCATCATTAAAGTCAGGTAAGGGGGCAACAATCTCTCCCTTTTTGATGATGATAAAATATTGAGCACTCATTAAAGAATAATTACTATGATCAATAAGTACAATATATACAATTTAATTATAGGATAGTCAAATGCATTGAGTTTTCATATTTTTTAGATTTTTAAAAATATTTCAGATTTTCAATAATGCTCTCCCTTAGATTATGCCAAAAAAAATATTCATTTTTACATTGGCTTAGGATGCATATAAGTTTCAATGTATTGTCTGTTGCCTTGCTAACTCTCTCCCTTTTTGTCATCATTAAAATCACCTGAGAAGAAATAGAATGAGGTTGTGGGTAGATTTCCTTCTTCAATTTAATTTCTAAGTTAAACTTGCCTATTTAATTTGATGTAATTTTGATTAAAAAAAATTCTTACATGAAACATTTATATGGAACATCCAGAATAAGACACAAGTAGACAAAAAAGATAAAGAAAGGGAAATATGCATTAATCACTAGCTGTAGTATAGATTTGTATTGCTTACAAAATGAGGCTAGCCAAACAAAACAACATCCAAAAAATAAAAGATGAAGCTAGATATAGGAAAAGGCTACGTTAAAGGCTCTAGTCTTCATCTATTAGTTCTTTTATAACAGGATCAGGGGGATAGGATGATGAAGAGGAAGCAGCTAAGGTTTGCTCTAGGTGAAAGCAAAAGGGCTAGGGCGAAGTGGAGGAAAGCTAGTGCCAGATCTGACAGGGACACTGAATGGAGGTTTAGAAGTGGAAGAGTGGGGCTGGCTAGTGGAGGATCTGGGCTGGGTGGAGGGTGGTAAAATTCAAGACCAAATCTGACCCAATTGCTCCTGAATTCGATGAAAAGCAGTGACAAAAATATTTATGTAGGCCTGTTGAGAAATCATGATCTCCTCAGCTCGTCGAAGAATCCTAGTAGCCTCTCCCTTCAACTGATCAACTGGCTCAGCAGTCCCAAGCTATCTCTTCTAAAAAATATCCAATCTTTGAGACAAATTGCTGATCTATTGGCTCAATAAATCAAAAAATCCCTTAGTAGATGTCCTTGCTCATCAAGACTCTGTGAGATGAATTGTTGAAGAGCTAAAGAGTCAGTCCGATGGTTTGTAATGGGTCTGTGGTCCACAATGCACTCCAAGCTCTCTATCCTCAGTGTGATTCTGAGCAAATCTCTACAGAGCTGCTAGATCTGGGACTGAGTGTGCTCCTGAGATGCTTTTTAGCTCTATAAGATTTGAGTCTTGAAATCCTCAAATATCCTCTCTATCCTATCAAAAATTTGATCAAGAAATCTCTCTGAAATTACTATGTGGGGCATGCGAGTTGTGCAAGGGAAAGCTAGATGATGCTCATCAGCCACAAATGCAGGGGTTGGAATAGGAGGGGATAGTGGAGCAGCAATTGAAGCAGGTGAGGAAGGGCCGGTAGCAGGTGTAGGGGGTGCTGCTCAAGCAAATCAAAAGGAGAAGACCACTCAAAAGACTCTGAATCCTCGGGCAGTTCTCCTTTTGTTTTAGGCTGAACACCCTCAACTTGTCTGACCCATTCATTTTTCACTTTTCTAAATTTCATGCGATGGAGAGTTTGTACAAAATAATAGTCAGCATGCTTAAGTGATTGACAGTCCTCCCCATCCAAATCTATCCTAGCCTCTTTAAAAATTAAGGTAAACACCATTCTATATGGCAGACAAACCTTAGTTTTTGATTTTCCTGCCACTGTCTTAATCTGTTCAATCATAAAGAATGGTAGGTTAATTGTAGTACCTTCAATCATGTGAGACATAAAGCCCAAGTCCCTAAAGGAAACCCAGTCAAACCTCCCAATCCTTGGAAAAAAGATTCTGATGACCATGCTGTGGAGGAGCTTTAGTTTAGCAGGCAGAAGGTTGGTATTGTTGATGTCAAATTTCTTTGGAAGTTTTCTACCCAGGAGCTTCTCCATTGCCTCAAATTCATTTGGCATTTCAATATTCTATAGGCTAGAATGGGGCATTTTCCGAAGTGCCCCAAACTACGTTGATCTAAGACAATCTCTGTGCCTTTTATTTCTGATTCAATCAACTCGGAGCCCTACTTCAGTTCTCAAAAAATTCACGAACATGGTGGGGATAGGTAGGTACCTCAAGTGAACATATCATTTTTCATCCTTGCTGCCGGATCCATGATCCAATCCTAAACCCTTGCGGGTCCAAAAATCTAAAATCAACCTTTCTTCCAATTGTGATAGCTCGAGACACCATAGAAATCTAAGCTGGAGTAGAGGTTGATGAAGATGGATCGAGCAAAACCTCTGCATGGCCTCTTCGACGAATGAGTTTTACTTGTTCGAGCTATTTGTCATTTCTTTGCCTCGACCACACGAGATTTTGGAGCCATGTCTCGAAAATCCAAGTGGATGAGAGTTGGATGAAGGGGGAAGATGGGAATTTTGAAGGGAATGGGTTTAGAGCTGGGAAATAGAGGAATAGGGCAAGCTCGAGTGAACAGTGAATAGAATTTTTAGAAAAGTTGAAAGTTTTAAAAGCTGGATCCCGATACATCGAGCTAGCTCAAGCATCTGTTCAAGATGGCTCGATAGTCGAGTCAGCTCAACTGTAGAGTCGAGCCGGCTCGACCCACAAATTCAAAAAATTAAAAATTTTTTTAAATTAATTCAATAAAATTATAAAAGATATGGATCAAGTTAAGCATTACAATAACAATAAACATGCTGAAGTAAATTTATTGAAAAAGATCATAAATTTCTAATTCACCTCGAATTTCATTAAATCGATCTTCATTTAAAGATTTAGTGAAAATATGAACTAATTATTTTTCAATCGAGATAAATTCAAGTATAATGTTATTATTTTGAATACAATCTCTAATAAAATGATATCTAATTTCAATATATTTAGTTCTAGAGTGTTGAATGAGATTTTTAGTTAGATTAATGGTACTCATGTTATTATATTTTATAGGTATTTTATTTTACTTATTTTCAAAATCTTCGAGTTGTTGCTTAATCCATGGTATTTGAGCACAGCAACTCTCCACAGCAACATATTCAGCCTCAGTTGTTGATAAAGCGATAGAGTTTTGCTTCCTCCTATACCATGAAATTAAGTTCAACCTAAGAAATTGGCATGTGCCACTAGTGCTCTTTCTATCTATTTTACATCCTCCATAATCTGCATCTAGGTATCCTATTAAATCAATTAAGGATTGCTTTGAATACTATAATCCTAAGTTTGGTGTATTAACAAGATATCTAAAATTTTTTTAACAATTAACATATGTGATTCTTTAGGATTAGATTGGAATCTTACATACATGCAAACACTAAAAAGAATGTTAGGTCTACTTGCAGTTAAATAGATTAGAGAACTAATCATACATCTGTAGAGCTTTTCATTTATATTTTTATCATTTTTATCTTTATCAAGTTTGCTTGTGGAACTCATTGGAGTGCTGATCTCCTTTGTAATCTCCATACCAAACTTCTTGATCATCTATTTTGTGTACTTGATTTCATTGATAAAGATGCCTACCTTTGATTTCTTGATTTGAAGTCTAAGGAAGAAAGTCCTCTCTCCCATCATGTCATCTCAAATTCTTCCGGCATTAACTCTGCAAATTCTTAACAAAGATTCTCATTAGTAGCTCCGAATATGATGTCATCTACATATACTTGAACTACAAGAAGATCATCAATTTTTTTTTTCAAAATAATATTGTGTCTACACTACCTCTGGTGAATTTATTTTCTAATAAAAATTTGTTTAGTCTCTCATACCATGCTCTAGGTATTTATTTTAATCTATATAAAGCTTTGTTTAGTTTAAAGATATGGTTAGGAAAAGCATGATTTTTAAATCCAGGAGGTTGTTCAATAAAAATTTTTTCTAAGATATAACCATTTAAGAAGGCACTCTTTACATTCATTTGAAATAATTTAGAATTCATCAAGCAAGCAAAATCAAGTAATAGTCTAATGGCTTTTAATCTTGCTATAGGAGCATATGTTTCATCAAAGTCAATCCCTTCTTCTTGATTATATCCCTTTGCCACCAGCCTAACTTTGTTTCTAATTGCATTACTATGTTCATCTAATTTACTTTTGAAAACCCATTTTGTTTCAATTATGGGGTGGTCAATAGGTCTACTAACTAGGATCCAAACATTATTTCTTTTAAATTAATTAAGTTCCTCTTACATAACAAATCATTCAATTTGAATCATTTTTAGCCTCTTCTATATTTTTAGATTCAATTTGTGAGACAAAAGCAAGATAATTAAAAGTATCTCTAAATGAAGCTCTAGTTCTTACCTTTTGTGAAGGATCACCTATGGTAAGATCTCTTGAATGGTTATATGCATACCTCCACCCTTTGGATAGATCATTATGCTCCCTAGTTATCTCTTATTCAGCACTCTTTTCTTGTTCATCATCCTTTATTGCTTCATCATTTTTTTGGATTGATTTTTCTTTCAAATTGAGTTCTTTTAATCCATTCTTCAGGGTACCTGCATCATCATCAAACAAGTCTTTCTTTCTCGAAGAAGGATTGTTAGCTTCATAAAAAATGATATGAATGGATTTTTCAACAATCAAGGTGCTTTTGTTGAAGATCATGTATGCTTTGCTAGATGTGGAGTATCTAAGAAAGATACCCTTATCCGACTTAGCATCAAAATTATCTAGATTATCTTTTTCATGATTATGAATAAAACATTTGCAATCAAAAATATGAAAATAGTTAATATTAGGTCTTTTAGGATGTAAGAGGTTTTCTTTAAAGAGATTTTCTTTAAAATCGATCGGATTGAAACTCTATTTAGGATGTAACATACTGTGTTTATGGCTTTAGTCCAAAAATATTTGGATAAATTTTCTTCACACAATGTAGTACGCGCCATATCTACTAGGATTCTATTTTTTTTTTCAACTACATCATTTTGTTGTGGGATCCTTGGTGTAAAAAAATTATGTTTAATTCTATTTTTATTATAAAATTTTTTAAAATTTTGATTTTCAAATTCTGTTCCATGATCACTATGAATGCAAACTATTGTAGTGTTCTTTTCATTTAAAAATTTTTTATAAAATTTTGAGAAAGTTAAAAAGTTTTCATCTTTATGTGCTAAAAATAAAACCCATGTGAATCTTAAAAAGTCATCTACAATCATAAGTCCATATTTCTTACCACCTAGGCTTGTGGTCTTAGATGGTCCAAATAAGTCCATGTGAATTAATTTAAGTGGCCTAGAGATTGAAATAATATTTTTAGATTTGAAACTTCTCCTATTTTGTTTTCTTAGTTGACAAGCATCACAAATATGATCATATTCAAATCTTAACTTAGATAATCCTTTAACTAAGTTATTTGAAGCTAATTTAGATAAAGTATGCATGCTAGCATTTTCTAATCTACGATACCATAGCCAACTAGTTTCTTTGATCTTAGCATCATTAACAACAAGACATTGATCACTCTTCATAGATATCTCATTGAGATCAAGTAAGTAGATATTGTCATGCCTATGTCTAATAAATTTGATGCTATCATCAAAGGAACTAGTGACTATACGAGAAAATAACTTAAATATTACATCAAATTCTTTATCACACAATTGACTTATGCTAAGTAAGTTATGCTTTAAATTATCAACTAACAGAACATTATCAATGAAGATAGTGGGGGTAATCTGAATTTTATCAATGTCGATTATTTTATCTTTGCCATTGTCATCAAAGGTGACTACTCCCCCTTCCTTTATTTCAAAGGTGAAGAACTGCTCCTTATCATCCATCATATATCTTGAACAACTGCTATCTAAATATCATTTTCTTTTTGATCCATTGGCTGCAAGGCATTCTTGCAAGAGAATCAAGCAACATTCTTAGGTACCCAAGTTTTCTTGGATCCTTTAGGATTAGCAGTCATGGTTCTTTTTGGAATCCAAATTTTCTTAACTATTTTTTCATTAAACTTTCTTGTATTATAAACATAAGCCTTATGTCCTATTCTACCATAGCTAAAGCAAGTGATGTATGAGGTGCTGCTAATAGAAGGTGATGTAGTGAAGAAATTTTTAAGAAATTTTTGCTTGTTGTTTGGTTTGTAACCTAGACCAGCTCTATCATATACTCTTCTTTAATTTTTAGTATCATTTGTAATTTTTTAGAACTGCATGTGAATTTTTCTATCAATGATTTTAGTGTATCTACTTCTTTCTTTAAGATATCATTTTCTCCCTTCAATTTATTATAGTTTTCAAAAGTTTCTTCCTTCTCTTTGATTAGCATCTCATTCTTAGTTTTCAGATCTTTATTTTTTATGCTAATCTTCTTAAAGTCTTTCATCAAATCATAGAAGGTATCTTGTAGCTCTTTGAATGTAAACTCTAGAGAAGATTTTGAATTTACCTCATCTTTTTGTGCCATGAAGCATAAGTTGGCTTCATTTTGGGTCTCTTTATCTGAACCCAACTCATCACTATTGCTCCATGTCGCAACCATTACCTTCTTTTTGCTCCTTTTGAAGGTTTTCTTCAATATTGGATAGTCGGCTTTGAAGTGATCGGATGTTTTGCATTCATAGCACAAGGGTGGCTCTTTTTCTTTTTTTTTTTTCTACTTAGCTCACCCTTGGATAGATTTTTCTTCCTAAAGCCTTGATTTCTCATTCCTATGAATTTCTTGAATTTTTTGATCACCAGGGCCATATCCTTATCATCATCATCTTCGGTGGACTGTTCTTCATTTTCTTCAACTGCAGTGGACTTTAAAGCTATTGTTTTCTTCTTTCAGCTCTCCTCTTCCATATACTGCCCAATCTCTAACTCGTGTATCATTAGCGATCCAATAAACTCCTCAAGCGGTAGCTTGTTCAAGTCCTTTGCCTCTTGGATAGTTATGATTTTTACCTCCCACATTCTGGATAAAGATCTGAGAATTTTTTTTACTAATTAATTATTAGTATAGACCTTTTCTAAGCTCTTAAGTCTATTAATAATATCAGTAATTCTAGTAAACATGCTAATAATAGATTCAGTGAGATTCATCTTAAACAATTCATATTGGTGATCAAGCATATTAATCTTAGATTTCTTTACTTGATATGTCCCTTCATGTGTTACTTCAGGCCTATCCCAAATTTTCTTTGCAGAATTGTATGTAAAAATTTGGTTAAACTCATTTGCAGGGGCACACTAGCGGACATTCGTTGCCCTAGCATTCAATTGAGCATTTTTCTTATCTATTTCATCCCAATCCTTTTCAGGCTTGGGTGAAGGAATGCCATCTACAATGATTGTCGGTATGTACAGGCCATTGATGATTACATTCCACATGTCATAGTCTAATGCTTGTATGAAAATACGCATGCGAGCTTTTCAATAAGTATAATTTAATCCATTGAAGAGCGGTGGCCTATTAGTGGATTGCTCCTCTGCAAATGATCCTCCTAGTTGGGTTGCCATGAACATTAGCTCAAGATGGTTAGGTCAACAAGTAATATTAGAGCACCTAGCTTTGATACCAATTGTTGCCCAGACAAAAAACCCAAGAGGAGGGGGGGATGAATTGAGTTTTTAAAACTTAAAACAAGTATGTGCTGAATTAACTATTATGCCTTTAATGTAATTATCAGTAGATGCAATGTATGAATGAAAAAATGAAGAAAGCAAGCACACATGCAAGGACAAGAGGATTTTATAGTGGTTCAGTGCACACCCAGCACTTACATCCACTCTCCAAGCAAGATTTTTAAAAATTTTATGATAATCCTTCAAGATTATAGCTGAATAGTTTTAATCAGGCTCACTATCCACAAATTCAATTGATTTTCCCTTTGATTTACCAACGACAACCTTTACACACCTTAACCAAGGCCACACAATCCAATTTTAGGGGTGGGTTAAACTTTTTCCTTAGTTTCAACCCCTGCTAAAACTAATTACAGTAAATAGTGAGAAATAGAAAAGTTACAACAAATACAGCTCCTTGGTTGAGCAGATTTTATTGTTGATGTAGCTCAGTTGTTGTCCTCCTGAATGTTTGGAATTAATACTCTTCAATGGCTCTTCAATACTCTTAAAGAATCAAAAAAAATTTGGATGGAAGTGGGGGAGCTTTCTTGAATGCTTGAAATTCAAAAAATGCTTTCATTTTTAATGAAACAGTTCTCTTTTAAATGCTCCTCTTTCTTTTCTTTATGTCTTGAGCATTCCCATCAAGTTTGAAGTGAATAGATTTCAAAACTAGCCATTTCTAACTGTTGGGTTTGAAAAATAGCCATAAGAAGCTTTGACAGACTGAAAAAATTATATTTGGAAACTAACCATTGAGGCTGTCAGACACCTTCGAGTCGGTCCAGATTGACTTTGAGTTGGCTCAATCGATAATTTTCAAGAATTAGATCTATTGTTCGACTGAGAAAGCTGGCTCGGATTGATCTTTGAGCTGGCTCAACAGCATCCACCAGAGATCGACTTTCTATTTTTTTGACAGAGCTGGCTTGGATAGTCTTTAAGCTGGCTCAGCTCTCAGAATCAAAGAAACAACTTTTCTGTCACCCTGAGAGAGCTGGCTCAGATCCACCTTGAGTCGGCTCAACTGTATGTTAGGCCAAATTATTGAACCCGTACCGTGCTAGAGTCAGCTCGGTTGCTGACAGAGTCGGATCGACTTACTCAAATTGATTTTTTTTGAGCCAAAACCCTCCAAACTTGGTTTCTTTCTTATTTTGATCAAAGAGCTCGCTTTCTTCCAATCTTTTTGACACTTAAAAAAAAAATATTAGTAATTGCATGCTTCAATATTTGGTCATCATCAAAATCACTTAGGGAGAGAAACAGGAAGCAATTTAGGAATTGATTATACATGCCTCTAATTCTCAACATTTTGAGAATATATATCAAAAGTATTAATTCCATGGATGATTCAAGGACACATCACACTTGAATGAAAATAAAACTTATCCTTTTATTGATCAAATCAATATTTTAAATATAAAATTATGTCTTAGAGTTATTATAATATGTCAGTCATATTGACTTCTAGGATATACATCTAACATATAGCAGCACACCTAGATCATGAGATATGACAAATGGATATCAAAATTATTTTTCTTAATGGAGAGTTGGAAAAAGAGGTATATATGATACAATTTAAAGGGTTCACATCCATAGATGAATCTAAAGTGTGCAAGCTAAACAGATTCATTTATGGACTGAAGAAATCTTCTCGAAGTTGAAACATATATTTTGATAAGTCAATCAAAATGTATGACTTCGTTAAGAAAGGAAAAGAGCCCTACATCTATAAATAGGCTAATGATTTTGTAGTCATCTTCCTTATATTGTATGTAGATGGCATACTCTTAATAGAAAATGCCATCCCTGCTTTATAAAGTGTAAAGCTGTGGCTATCATCACAGTTTTTCATGAAAGATTTAGAAGAAGCATTCGATATTTCAGGGATGAAGATCTATAGAGATAGATCTAAAAGGTTGCTTGGATTGTTCCAATCCACGTACATTGATATCATGCTGAAATGGTTCAACATAAAAAATTTTAAGAAAAGCTATCTATCGATAAGTTAAGGAATTACTCTCTAAAAAAGATTATCCAATAACTTCTCAAAAGAGAGAGCGTATGAGTAAAATTTCATATGTCTCGATAGTAGGATCTATCATGTATGCTATGATATGTACAAGTGATGTGGCCTACTCGCTAGGAGTAATGAGCTGGTATCAGTCTGATCTGGGAGAGAACCATATTGAGAATTATGTCCCAAAGCTAATTGTCAGCCTGCTGATGGTTGTGCTCATGTATGTAAGTTGTATATAGATTATTTATTAATAAAAATTATTTGATTTTTTTATCACAAAGTGTACATCTTCTTTTTGAACTCCTGTGTTGTGATGAAGTCCTTAGGACTATTTGGATCGATAAAAGAGGATTTATTATTTAGTTCTTAAATATGTTCATGACCAAATGATATGCTATTATTAGGATAATAGCTATACTAAGTGTAGGTCATTGTATACCATATGGGTTGGTTGTTCTCTTAACAAAGGAGTATGAAGATACTGGTATAGTATGTAGGCAAGATGTAGGAGTACATCTTGAAAGAATAATATCCTACAAGCCAATTGCATACGGGATATGATAGGATATTTTTTATAATTTATTTTTCAGACTCATGTAATTGATATTAATATTATTAATAAAATAGATATTTTTGATTCATTATATGCTGTATCTTTTTATTCTTAAGTTTGTAATGAACTCCATAGGTTCGGACAGTAATTTTAGGATTGTGATGAGATCATGCTAGTGAGATCTAAATCTTTGATAGCCATGATCTAAAATATTTTCAGTCATTGGTTCATTGAGTTAGGGATCAATGATACAAGAAAGACTGGCATGTCCTATGTATGCTCAGAAATGAGGGTGGTTGATCTCATAACCACTTGTGTGGTGATACTAATATAAGGATATGGGTGCTCATTAGAGAATGAGTTTACTGAATAAACCTATGAGAGAATATCAGATGGAGTTTTATTTACATGTTAGCTGATGATTCTTTAGTGGGAGTTGTGTAAGTGATCCTTTGACCTGAGATCGCTATGGTACCTTGTGTACTGAATCCATATTTTGGTTCACTTTCTAACTTAGTTCTTTGATCCTTATATGGGGTGTTTTGGATGTGGTGAAGTGTGCATGGAGGTTGTGAGTGATCAATAAGGAATCAGTCACTCCTAATAAGTGGAGTGAACAACCTATGTGATCTCATAGGTTGGTGATTTTGAAAGTCTTTGGCCAAAGCAAGATGATAATTAGAAAAAGAGTTTTTAATATATCATCAACTGAATCATCATCTTTTAATTGAGATACATAAAGATAAGTAATTGAGTTTGATATATTTTTATGCCCACAGCTTATCTGAGATGTTGTTTGATTGAAGGATTGAATTACACGATAACTCACCACTGAAGGATATTTTGATAATTTTTTATCAAAATTTTAAATCTTTTAAATAGTCATGATATATTGCTAGACATCAATCTTAACTTGTGGACTCATCAAAATTAAAAAATTTTAATTCAAAAATCAATTAGGAAGAGTCCTAGTTGATTGGGACTCTTCGGGTGACCTAATCTGATCGGATTAGGGTTACGTCGAAAGTCTGGATCCACTGCTGGCTAGATTTGGAACCCAATGGGTCACAAACTTTGAGATTTAACCTTGATCTAATTTAATTAAGATTTAATATAAATTTTAAGGGTTAATTTAATATGCTAGCATATTGTATTAACCCAAGTTCCTAAATTGGTTTAGATCAAGGTGTTTGAGCTAACCTAGACTAGTTGTCTTTGACCTAATGGGATTGGGTCTATCTTGATTGGATTCTTATCCAACTTGAAAAGTTTCAAGTAGAGAAGATCTCCTCTGCATCCATCAGATGCCATGCCATAATATTAGTGCCGCCCACCTCTTTTTAGCATGTGAAGATGAAGAGTCCTTCTTCATGAAGGATCTTATCTTAACACATTGCTTTAAATGCTCAACCAGATCTCTTATGATTTAATGCCAAATTTATATGGAATTTTTATGGGACATAAAATAGGAGGAGTCCTTTTGTGTGAAGGCTCTCTTGTGCTAAAACTTCTACATGGTGAATTTATTCACTATGTGAGAATGTGGAGCACCAAAGGTTGGTGCCCTTTGGTCCTTCTCACATCTCTTGGTCCCTTATTTAAATGGGATATCTCATATGGCCCAAGTACTAGGTTTTTGGATGGAAACTAGAGATAAGTGGTGTGTAAATCAAAAGAAAAAATTTGGAAAAAATCTGAAAAAAAGACAAAGAAAAATTGAGTGGCAAAATTTGTAAGAAGGGTGGTGAGAGAATTAGCAAGTGTTGCTAGTGTGCCCTAGGGTTTGATTTTTTCATATGTTGGAGCCCAAAATTAAATCTTAAGTTATGAGATATCTGAAGAGTATCTTTTTGGCATGATTCTAGTGGCAAGATCGAAAGCAACTGAGCTTTGGTGTGATCGTTCTTCGAGTTCGAAGTCGGCAGTGTTCTTAAGAAGACAAGGCTACGGTGGTGCATCAGTTAGGAAGGATCTTGGCCAACTTCTATGTGGATCACCATTGAAGGGCTTCTACTTTGGAGTCTCATGGAGATCACCAATGTGCCACATTATCTTTTTGGTGAAAGTAAAAAATTCTACCCTTTGCATGCTTTTTTGTTTTGATCAACATCAACAAGATGATTCTAGGGTTTGGATTTCGGCTCGATAGTTTTAACTGTTACAGCTATTGACTTGTTTGATTTTTAAAATTTTAAAAATAATTTTTTACTGCATGGTCGAAATCCAATAGTGGTATCAGAGCCACCCTTATTAGATTTGATCAAACAAGTACAAAATTATAGTGTAGAATTATTCTTGCTCATATATTGCCAAAAATATTGCTTCAATTTTTTGCATCGATCTGTAAAATCAAAAAATTATTTTTGACTTTATAAGAATCATGAACTTAAATTTTAATTATTAAATTTATAAATTTATGATATTTTAAAATTTATATTATCATGGTAGCTTGATGCTTAAATCGATTTATGGTTAAAGGTGTCATGCATGCCTAATATGATTAAGGTTTGCTTTATTTTGGGTATGCTTGACATATGTTATGTCTTCTTCTGCACCCTTATATACTTTTTTGGCATGATTATATGATTGCTATTATGACTTGTAGATGCATATCGAATTACATAATATGTTTAGCACATTTTATGTAGTTGTAGTTAGGATGTGCTGAGACTAATTCAAAGACCCTCTTAAAAATTATATTAAGTTGTAATGTTGGGATTCACTTTCAATTCAAATATTGAATTCATTAGATCAATTGGTATCGAAAAAAATATGAAAGGTGATTTTTTAATTAGATCCGTATGCTGGCCTAGCCAACTTTGTTGGTGTCTAAGTAAAGCTATGGAAAGCCTCCTACCTACTGACCTGGCCATTTTGGTTTTATTGAATTTCAGACTTAGATTGATTAGTGATGTAGACACTACAAGAGCTTGTTGTGATCTAGGTGGTGTGCCCAAGGCCCAGGGGACCAAGGCTAAGGCCAAGGTCCATCATTCATGAGGGCTTCATGGAGGCTCTAGGGCTAGTTGGGCCCTAGGTTGAAAGGCTGTGGGCCTTTTGGGTTCTTGAGGTCTAGGTTATGTGGGCCTCAAGGGACCAACTCTTTATGGGCCAGGTCTGGGCCCAGGATAGGTGAGATTAGGTCGAGTCATGGGTGTACATGAGCTTGGGTTAACCTAATCTCCCATAGAGTTGGTCAAGGGAGTTTTGGGTTTGGGTCACTTGACCCTGTGTTTATATATACATGCACTGTATAGGTTTGATTAAGCCAAAGAATACGAAAACTCTTTCTCCCAAGTCTCTCTCTCTCTTCTCCCTCTCTCTCCAGCTATTCTCCATGCCCCAGGAGCAAGAAACCCTAGGGTTTCTTGCCGCCAGATCCATAGAAGGCAGGAAAAGCAGGGGAGGCGCTAGGGTTTTGAGCCCCTCCCCCTTTGTGCCGCCAACCATATTGCCTCTCTCTCTATTGCAGCCACCTAAACATCAGTTTTAGGACTTGAAATCTCTTGTTACGAGGTTGGTACAAGTTTCTCTCAGATCTAGAGTTGATCTGAGGTCGTTTGAGGCACGGGTGAGATCTCCATCAACAGATCTACAGGAAAGGCTGCAGCAGGACAGATCTGCAAGGTCTGGTTCTATCTACCTTCTTCTCTATCTAGAATATCCCAATTTGAAATCTACAAATTAAAAGACCTCGGTCCAGGCCTGATCTGGTTGGGTACCAGATCTTGAATTTTTTAGAGATGATCTTAGATGAGTTCTTCATCTGGAACGAAAGGCTGACGAAGAAGACAGCAACCAGGCTGATTTCGTCAAGGGCCTTCGATCGAGTCCAGAAGTCTCCAAATTTGTTCGTTGCTGGTTCTGCTACACCCAAGGTCCGTGGGAGGTGCCAGGATCATGCTCCAATAGTTGGTATCAGAGCCACGATGGTGAGGAAGCGGTTCCAAGCATGAGAAGTTAAAGATCCCAAGTGCTGAAAAATTTTCAGCAAGGTACCATCAAGGTATATTCTACACTTCTTGATTTTATATTGCTTGTTTGGCTTAGATCCAGTCATGGACAGTAATATGAAGGTCAATTTTGAGAAGTTTGATGGCAAGGAAAATTTTTCCATGTGGAAAATTTGGGTGGAGGATCTTCTGGTGCAAGCAGATCTGGATCAGGCTTTGGATGAGAAGCCTGAGGGAATGACAGATAGACAGTGGGCATCGTTGGATAAGAAAGTATGCTCGGTGATCAGAGGATGTTTGGCAGATACGGCGTTGTATTCGGTGCTGGAAGAAAAAACCTCGAAGGGCCTTTAGTCGAAGTTGCACACCATGTATATGGGGAAGAATATGTGCAACAAGCTGATGCTGAAGAAGAGGTTGTACAGTCTTTGGATGCAGGAGGGATCTGATGTGATTGGCCACATTCAGAGGTTCGACCAGTTGTGCACGGAGTTGATGAATATCGGGGTGAAGCTGGATGAGGAGGAAAAGTCCCTGTTGCTTTTGTGTTCGCTGCTAGGATCATATGACTCTTTGGTGACTACACTGCTCTACGGCAAGGAGACTCTGGAATATGAGGACATGGTCTCGGTGCTGAGGTCTAATGAGCAAAGGAAAAAATTGATCAGAGATCGGGCTCCCCAGGAGGGTTTGGCAGTAGGGGAGAGGACAGGTAGAGGCAGAGGCAGAAGCAAGTCCAGGGGGCGGTCCAAGTCCAGGAAGGGAAAGAAAGAGATGAAATGCTTCAAGTGCAACGAGTTTGGGCACTTCAAGCAAGAATGTCCACTATGGAAGAGCAAGAAGGGAGAAAGAAGTGGCTCAGAATCAGTGAGTGCAGTTGCTGGGCAGCAGGTGGAGGATGATCTACTTGTGGTATCAGATGGTCACAGGTATTACACAGAGGAGTGGACACTAGACTCTGCGTGCTCACATCACTACACACCACACAGGTCTTGGTTTGCAACATACACCAAGACAGATGAGGGATCAGTGACTCTAGGTGACAATCATCCGTGCAAGGTGGCTAGGATAGGGACAGTCAGGGTGAGGATGTTTGATGGGATTGTGAGGACATTGACAAATGTAAAGCATGTCCCGGAGCTGGAAAAGAATCTGGTGTCACTAGGCTACTTGGAGTGCAGTGGATACAGCTTCAGTAGTAGGGCTAGAAGCGGAGTATTAAGCATCTCCAATGGAGCTATGGTGGTGATGAGAGGTAGGAGGTTGGACAATAATCTCTATCGCATGGAGGGATCTGTGGTGACCGGAGAGTCTGATGCAGTAGTTGCAGCACAGGACCAGCAGGGGGCTTATAGGATGTGGCACTACCGCCTAGGCCATATGGGTGACAAGGAGCTGAGGGAGTTGAGCAGGAGAGGACTCATCTCTGATCTGGAGGATGGTGTTACAGGGGAGATCTGTGGGCCTTGCCAGATGGAAAAGCAGAGGAGAGTTCAGTTCAACATCAGTACAACCCGCAGTGCAGCCCCTCTGGAGTTAGTACACACGGATGTGTGAGGACCAGCCCCAGTTTCAGCTAGGAATGGGGCCAGATACTTCATGACCCTGATTGATGATTTCTCAAGAAAACTCTGAATTTACTTCATGAGAGAGAAGTCTGAGGTCTTCACCAAGTTCAAAATATGGAGAGCTGAGGTGGAGAAGGAGCAGGGGAGGAGTGTGAAGTGTCTGAGGTCAGACAATGGCGGGGAGTACACCAGCAGAGAGTTCCAGGACTGCTGTGAGGAGTGTGGAATCAGGAGATACTTCTCAGTTAAGGAGACTCCACAGCAAAATGGGGTGGCCGAGAGGATGAACAGAAAACTTCTGGAAAAGGCACGATGCATGAGGCTGCAGGCAGGGCTTCCAAAGGCGTTCTGGGTTGACACAGTTGACGCAGCGGGTTACTTGGTCAATCGACCACCTCACACCAGGTTGGATAGTAGGCTTCCAGAGGAGGTGTGGTCTGGGAGGACAGTTGGGCTGGGCCATCTATGGGTATTTGGGTGCACGGCCTATGTGCACATAGGAGCTGGTGAGCAGAGCAAGCTAGACGCCAGATCACGCAAGATGGTATTTCTAGGCTATCCGTGAGGAGTTAAGGGATACAGGCTGTGGGATCCCTTGGAAAAGAAGGTCATCATTAGTCAGGATATGACTTTCGATGAGGAGTCAGTCGTATGGAGGTGAGCAGGCATGGAGGAGCAGCAGGAGCAGGAGGAGGTCCAGCAGGGTGCTGCTGGACAGCTTACCTCTTTGATTTTGCCTCTTACAGGTACTACGGAAGGACATGACATTCAGGTGGAGAACCTACCTAAGGTGTCTCCACAGGTGGAGAGGACTCGGATGGATGATCGAAGTGAAGAGGTCCAGCAGGAGCGAGCTGGATCGAGGACTGATATCGGTGTTGCCCTACACAAGCCCAAGAGGACCATCAGGCAACCAGACCGATATGGCTTCAAGGAGATGCTGTCATATGCCCTGGTGACAGTGAATGGAGACCCATATATGTATCAGAAGGCTATTGAGAGTCAGGACAGTGAGTGGTAGGTCCAGGCGATGTCCGAGGAGATGCAGTCTCTCCATCAGAACCAGACGTGGCGATTGGTGCAGTTGCCACAGGGGAAGAGGCCCATTGGCTACAAATGGGTCTACAGTCGCAAGGAAGGGCCTTCAGAGCAGGGATGTATCAGATTCAAGGTGAGGTTAGTCGCCAAGAGATACTCCCAGAAGGAAGGCATCGACTTCAGCGAGGTCTTCTCTCCCATCGTCAGACATACTTCCATCAGAGTGTTGCTGAGCATTGTAGCAGCTCAGGATTTAGAGCTGGAGCAGATGGATGTCAAGACGACGTTCCTCCATGGGCATTTGGAGGAGAGGATTTACATGGAGTAGCCACTCGGTTTCAGGGATCCAGGATCAGAGGAAAAGGTTTGTTTGTTGCAGAAGTCGCTATACAGGCTGAAGCAGTCGCCGAGGCAATGGTACAAGCGGTTCGACTCCTATGTGCGCAGCATTGGACTTTTCAGGTGCGAGTTTGATCCCTGTGTTTATGTTCAGTCTCTTGAGGATGGTTCTAGGGTGTTCCTACTCTTGTATGTGGATGACATGCTTATAGCATGCAAGAGTAGGAAGGTTGTGCAGGATCTGAAGGCATCCTTATCTCGAGAGTTTGAGATGAAGGATTTGGGCCCTGCAAGGAAGATCCTAGGTATGGAGATTTTCAGAGACTGAGCCCAGAGGGTGCTGCATCTATCTCAGGGGGGCTACATACAGAAGGTCTTAGAGAGGTTCGAAATGAAGGGAGCAAAGCCGGCGGAGCTGCCACTTGCTGGTCACTTCAGACTCTCGAAGACCATGGCGCCACAGACTGAGGTGGAGGCTCAGGAGATGGAGATAGTTTCTTATGCTTCAGGAGTTGGGAGCTTGATGTATGCGATGGTCTGTTGTAGGCCAGACATCGCTCATGCAGTGAGTCAAGTTAGCAGGTTCATGGCGCAGCCTGGCAGGGAGCACTGGAGAGCTCTGAAGTGGATATTCAGATACCTGACGGGTTCAGTTGGAGTTGGCATCTGCTACGAACAGCGAGGAGGTGCAGTGGGATACTCTAACATGTCCAGGGAGGCTCAGGGGCTGATTGGCGGTTATGTAGATGCAGACTTCGATGGAGATGTGGATATCCGGAGGTCTATGATAGGCTTTATCTTTAGCCTGTATGGAGATCCTATTTCTTGAAGATCGAGTCTGTAGCCTATCACGGCCCTATCCACTACAGAGGTGGAGTACATCAGGTTGACAGAAGCAGCTAAGGAGGCAATTTGGCTGAAGGATTTGTTGACAAAGATGGGCCTTACTCAGGAGGCCATTAGAGTGCACTGTGACAGCCAGAGTGCACTTCTATTAGCACAGAACTCAGTCTATCATGCAAGGACAAAGCACATCGACATTCGGTATCATCGGATCAGGGAGCTTGTGGAGGATGATGAGGTGGAGCTGGTAAAGGTACACACCAACGAGAACCCAGCTGATGCACTTATGAAGGTACTTCCATGGGACCGCTTTTAGAGATGTGTTGAGCTGATTCGGCTGATGGACAGAGTGGAGCTGGTTGAGGCCTTGGGACACCAAGGTGGATATTGTTGTGATTTAGGTGGTGTGCCCAAGGCCCAAGGGACCAAGGCTAAGGCCAAGGTCCATCATTCATAAGGGCTTCATGGAGGCTCTAGGGCTAGTTGGGCCCTAGGTTGAAAGGCTGTGGGCCTTTCGGGTTCTTGAGGTCTAGGTCATGTGGGCCTTAAGGGACCAACTCTTTATGGGCCAGGTTTATTCCCAGGATAGGTGAGATTAGGTCGAGTCATGGGTGTACATGGGCTTGGGTTAACCTAATCTCCCATAGAGTTGGTCGAGGGAGTTTTGGGTTTGGGTCACTTGACCCTGTGTTTATATATACATGCACTGTATAGGTTTGATTAAGCCAAGAAATACGAAAACTCTTTCTCCCAAGTCTCTCTCTCTCTCCAGCTATTCTCCACACCCCAGGAGCAAGAAACCCTAGGGTTTCTTGCCGCCAGGTCCATAGAAGGCAAGAAAAGTAGGGGAGGCACTAGGGTTTTGAGCCCCTCCCCCTTTGTGCCGCCAACCATATTGCCTCTCTCTCTCTTGTAGCCACCCAAACATTAGGTCAGGACTTGAAATCTCTTTCTACGAGGTTGGTACAAGTTTCTTTCAGATCTGGAGTTGATCTGAGGTCGTTTGAGGTACGGGTGAGATCTCCATCAACAGATCTACAGGAAAGGCTGCAGCAGGACAGATCTGCAAGGTCTGGTTCTATCTACCTTCTTCCCTATCTAGAATACCCTAATTTGAGATCTATGAATTGAAAGACCTCAGTCCAGGCCTGATCTGGTTGGATACCAGATCTTGAATTTTTTAGAGGTGATCTTAGAGGCGTTCTTCATCTGCAACGAAAGGCTGACGAAGAAGACAGCAACCAGGCTAATTTCATCAAGGGCCTTCGATCGAGTTCAGAAGTCTCCAGATTTATTCGTTGCTGGTTCCGCTGCACCCAAGGTCCGTGGGAGGAGCCGGGATCATGCTACAATAGAGCCTTCCTTCAAACTTGATTCATAAAGTATGTCAAGATCTTAGTGAGCTTGTTGTGCTATCCATAAGGTTTACTATAGAAATTGATATGATGTTGACCAAGTACATATTGATGCTTATGGCATATTTGAATAGTATTGCTTTATTATGCTATCCACAAGGGTAGTATTGTTTAAGTATGACCATATGCGATTGAAGGGTTAACTTAACTAGAATACTATAGTTTGTTGTTCATCCACAAGACAATATGTGATCTAGATACAAGAGAGAAAAATATTAAGAATTGTATAAGTATAATTGGTAAAGAGTTACCTACTTTTGAACTCATGAATGCTTGTTGTGCTATCCACAAGGTGTTTATGAAGAATAGGGATCTCAACCCCACTAAGAAACATTAGTATGTTTCTCAATTTTCATACTTGAGGGCTATGAAGTTTGATAAAATAATGAGAGATATAATTAGATAAAAGTTCTAATCTAGTTGTGCATGTCATCATGAGTTGTCCGTTTATATTGTATTCTTGCTATTATAGATTAACTACACATATGGCATCCTCACTATCACTTAGGGGCATATTAGATGCAAATAGATTGATCGGACTTAACTACATCGACTGGTTAACAAACTTGAGAATAGTTCTCATTCAGAAGAAAGTCTTCTATATTTTAGATACACCTGCACTCGATACGATTAGAGAAGATGCTTTTGAGGAGGAAAAGACATACAAGATGTGAAAAGAGGATAGTGTAATTGTCAAATACATCATGCTTGCTTTGATGAGCAACGAGCTTTAGAGACAGCAAGAGGATATGGATGTTCTCTCTATACTCAATCTTAAGGAGTTATATAGAGAACAAAGTAGAACTGCTAGATATGAGATATCTAAGCAGTTGTTCCATGCTCGCATGACTGAAGGTATCTCTGTGTAAATACATGTTCTGAAGATGATTGATTTGATCACTCATTTGGGATAATTGGGCTTTGCCATGGATGGTGAACTGAACTAGGATTTGATTATGTAGTCTCTCCCTGACTCTCAGTTTGTCATAAATTACCATATGAACAAACTGAATACTAGCCTACCTGAGCTGCTGAACATGTTAAAAATAGTAGAGAGCTATTTCAAGGATGAAAAGGCTCTGGTACTTCTTGTCGATAAGATCAACAAGAAGAAAGGCAAAAAGGGTTCTAAGAAGAAGATAAACCCTAAGGCTGGCATCTCCAAGAAAAAGGTGAAGAAGATCTTCGCCAAAGGTACTTACTATCACTATGATAAGGAGAGCCACTGGAAGAGAAATTGCAAGGAATACCTTGCAACTGTGAAATCGACAAATGTTGCCAAAAGTTTGTATGTGATACAAACTAACTTATCATTAAATACTTCATTTTCAAATTCTTAGGTATTGGATATCGCTTGTGGTTCACACTTTTATAAATCATTGCAGGATCTGCAGGAAATAAAGAGTCTGAATAAAAGTGATTTTGAGCTATTCGGTGCTAGTGAAGAGTACATTTAGGTTGAAGCTATAGGAATTAGAGTTTTGAAGTTACCTTCAGACTAAGTTTTGAAACTAAAGACCTGTTATTATATCCCTAATATCGTTAGAAATATTATTTTTCTACCATTGTTATTGGAATAAGATTTTGAAATAAAAGCAAAGAATAATGATTGTTCTATAATTTTTCTAACAAATATTATGAAAATATTATATTGATAATGGTCTTTTATTTTTTTCACTTAATGATAATGTACTTCATATTGATAATATGAAGAAAAGAAAGAGAGAGGATGTGAATATTGCATACCTCTGGCACTGCTGACTTGGTCATATAAATGAGTCAAGAATTAACAAGTTATATAAAAATAAATTTTTTGATCCTTATAATTATGAATTATATGAAACTTATGAATCTTGTCTCATAAAAAAAATAATCAAGACTCGATTTTTTAGATATGGAGAAAGGGTGAGTGACATATTGGACCTTGTACATACTGATGTTTGCGATCCGATATTGACTCAAGCCAGAGGTGGATACTCTTACATCATCATGTTTATTGATGATAGGTCTAGATTTGGATATGTATATTTAATGAAATACAAATCTGAAGTGTAGGAACCAGATCTAGGATTTCAGGATTAGATCTTGAAACTTTTTCAAGATCATACAGCGAAAGACTAAAATAAATCAAAATTATTTTTTAAAATTAGAAAATCTTTAGATCTAGGATCCTATTATATGATTATTGCATAGCATTAAATCAAAAATTAAAATATATAAATATAGCATAAACTACATGTTGATCATATCAACATGTTTCTATACTACATCTAATGTATTTATTAAACAATAGATCCAATCTATTACCTTGCAAGTTAGATGTTCTAACCTCGCTGATCCGGACTTGAGGATGATGTTGTAAGCTGCACATGCATTCGACCTCTAGGAGTCATCCACACGAGCCCACGAATCTCGATCAGAAGTCCTGCTTCAGAAAATCAGCACAGTATGCTAGTACTGCGCTGATCCTTCTTTGATGGTTGATCAGGTGCCTCCTTCTTCTTGATTTGGACTCTTCCAAAGATAGAAAGTAGAAGGAGGAGTTTTAGATCTGAGACACTCTCAGGAAACTCAAGATGGAGGGAGAAAAGATATGAAAACAAACAACCCTAGAAGAAGATCCTCTTCTTCTTCTCGTTTCTCTCTCTAGACACCCTAACTTGTATCTTTTATATCTCCATGACCCAAAGGTTTTTCTCTATAATTTTTGGAGGGCCTAAAGGTATCTTAAATCTCTATCTTTTACAAAAATTTTATAAAGAAACTCATTTTATATAGAGAGATATTATAGAGTCATTGTCTAGGTCAAATACCTAGTCAAGGCTTATCCAAACATGGCAAGTTAAGGGGCACCCAACTCTTGAGCACCTCCTCCTTATTTTCATGCATGGATCACTAGAAAAGGGTGCATAATATGTACCCTAAAAGCCACAGAAATTCTCAAAAAAATTTGGATAGATTCGGTGTAAAATTGAAAGAGTTTTGGATTTCTAAAACTCTATCTCATAGAATTCGAAATCCAAACTTATTCCTTTTTGATTTGATCCAAACCACCTTCCATGTAAGAAAGAAGAAGGAGACCTTTTGTGAACGTAGGAGAGACCTGAGAGAGGGCTTTTGTTGCACAAAATAAGAGGAGATTGGCGTTGAATGAGAGAGAGGGCATGGGGAAGGCTTATGTGGTGCAAGGTGGAATCCTAGTCTTACTAGGATTCTATCTTATGACTTGTTTTAATTTGGTTTCTCAAATCAAATCAAACCAAAATTAGATCAATCCAATTAAGATAGGTCTTAACCTAATTAAAAATATAATTTAATCAGATTAAATTAGATTTAAATTAGATTAAATTTTCTAATCAAATTAGAAATTAGATTGACCCAAGTCCTAGTTGAACTAGGACTAGTTTTTCCTTGCACTTGGCTTATCCAATAAACCAATTGGACTTGATCCAATCAAGCCTAAACTAAATATAATTAAATCATATTTAATTAGACTTAATCTCAACCCATTGGCTTAATTAAAGTAAGCCAATTAGCAATCGAATTGCTAATCGATCCTCCTGCAACACTTGCACTGGGTTAAATATCAATCATATTGATCATTTAACCCTAGAACGATTCTTAATCGTTGATCAACCATCCGATCAGATCATGATCTCTAATGTGTGTGACCTCATAGGTCCGAACCTAAGCCGATAGTATAGGAATAAATTTTTGTACCTATCGAAGTGACCATCTAGCAATGGTACCCGACGATCGGATAGGTCGAATGTGTAGAACAACATCCTTAGAACCCATGCGGATATAGTTTTCATATAATTCATCTCCTTGACCAAAATGATCATAGGACACCCCAGAGTTCAACTGTCAACTCTGATCAGGTTGTCCACATTGTATTTCAAAATATAAATCCATCTGATGGATTACCCTGGCCAAGGTTTTGCTAAATGGAAATACAGCGACTCATTCTTCTCCAACTCTTGGAGTGGTCAATCCCATCTCGATCACACTCTGACTTTGCAAGTACTTGACTGTACCCAGAAGCCTTCCATCTCTAAATTAGAAATTCAGTTAGTCCAGTACCAAAGCACAGTGAGTTATTTGCAAGTCACTGAGGCGATCTCAAGTCTAAGGGACACTTATACCTATATCCCATCAGAGACATTCTCAATAGCAGAATACTCTGGAGTTGGTCACGTTCAATGATGATGTACCAGTACATCTCACTTGTATGCCATACCAGTGTCTCCACGCTCTTTGGTTTAGAGGACAACCAACCCATATGGCCTACAGTGACCTATGCTCGATAGAAGCTGTCGTCCTTATTAACAGCCTATCATTTGGTCGTGAACTGTTTTAAGGACTAATCGATAAATCCTCTCTTTATCGAATCTAAATAGTCCTAAGGACTTCATCATAACAACGGAGTTCATTAGAAGATGAAAGCTTATGATGAAAATACCAAATATATTTTATTTATTAACAAATCAATTACAATACTTGGTTGCTCAATCGTCAATAGCTTGACGATTGGCTTTTTGGGACCCATTTCCAAACAACTCCCACTTGTCCTAAAGCCACTCGGCACAGTATCTAATACCCATCTTTGACTTGTGGTTGTCGAACTCCTTTTTCGTCAGGGCTTTAGTGAAGGGGTCGGTCAGGTTCTCCTTTCCGTCGATCTTCTGAAGGTCGACGTCATCTCGATCCATGATCTCTCAGACCAGGTGGAAGCGGTGCAAGATGTGCTTCATCCGCTGATGTGCTTTGGGTTCCTTCGCTTGAACTATGGCACCAGTGCTGTCACAGTAGAGCAGGACCAGACCATCGAGGGAGGATGCTACTTCGAGCTCGTTGATGAATTTTCTCAGCCACACAGCTTCCTTCACGGCATCCGATGCTGTGATGTACTCCACTTCACAAACAGAGTCCGCCATAGTATGTTGCTTGAAACTCTTCCAGTAGATGGCTCCACCATTCAGAGTAAAGATATAACCTGACACGCTTCTGCTGTCATCATGGTCAGATTGGAATCTAGAGTCTGTGAACCCCACAAGTTTCAGATCTGACTCGCCATAAACCAACCATTGATCCTTAGTATTTCTCAAATACTTAAGGATGGCTTTAACCACTTTCCAGTGATTTTCTCCAAGATCAGATTGGTATCTACTCACTACTCCTAGTGAGTATGCCACATCTGGTCTTGTACATATCATGGCGTACATGATAGATCTCACGGCTGAAGCATATGGGACTCTACTCATATGCTCTCTCTCTTCAGGAGTTGTCGGACAATCCTTCTTAGAGAGTGAAATTTCTTGGCCTATCGGTAGATAGCCCTTCTTAGAATTCTCCATGCTGAACCTCTTCAGCACAATATCTATGTACATGGACTGGGATAACCTAAGCATCCTTTTAGATCTATCCCTATAGATCTTCATCCCTAAGATGTAGGATGCTTCACCCAAGTCCTTTATGGAGAACTGTGATGACAACCAAACTTTTATTTCCTGTAGTGCGGGGATGTCATTCTCGATTAAGAGAATGTCATCCACGTACAAGATAAGGAATACCACAACTGGACCATTTGCCCATTTATAGATGCAGGGCTCTTCTCCATTCTTAATGAAGCCATACGTTTTGATCACCTTATCAAAATGCATGTTCCAACTCTGAGAAGCTTGCTTTAATCTATAAATGGATCTCTGAAGCTTGCACACCTTGGACTCATCTATGGATGTAAATCCCTCAGGTTGTATCATATACACCTCTTTGGTCAGCTCTCCATTCAGGAAAGCTATCTTTACATCCATCTGCCAGATCTCATAATCCAGATGGACAGCTATTGCAAGCATTATCTGAATGGATTTGAGCATTGCCACAGGAGAAAACGTCTAATCATAGTCAATACCATAACGTTGACAATACCCCTTGGCGACCAGATGGGCTTTATAGGTCTCCACCTTTCCGTCTACGCTCCTCTTCCTTTTGAAGATCCATTTACACCCAATGGGTTTAACCCCTTCAGGTGGGTCAACCAATGTCCATACATCGTTGACCTTCATGGACTCCATTTCGAATTTCATGGCTTCAAGCCATTTCTCAGAATCAGGTCTCTGCATTGCATCCTTATAGGTGATCGGATCCTCATTATTCTCATCAAGTTCGATGGGATCACCGTCCCGGACCAAGAAACCGTAGTATTTGTCCGGCTGATGTGGTACTCTATCGGATCGCCTTAATGATGCAGGTACATTGAGCTCCGGATCTGATCTAATCATATCCGACTCAGGTTCAGCTATTGGTGTCGGTCCTTCTACCTGTTGAACTTCATCAAGTTCAACCCTAGAGGCAACGGTTCCTTCACCAAGGAACTCTTTTTCTAAAAAAAATTGCCTTAAGGCTGACGAACACCTTTTGTTCATCAGCATGGTAGAAAAACTATCTTTTTGTCTCTTTAGGGTACCCTATGAATGAGCATTTGTCAGACCTAGGTCCAAGTTTGTCTGTGACTAATCGTTTAACATAGGCCGGGCACCCCCAGACCCTAAGGTGTGAAAGTGCTGGCCTATGTCCCGTCCATATCTCATAAGGAGTCTTAATTACAGACTTACTTGGAATCCTATTTAACAGATAACAGGCCGATTCGAGTGCATATCCCCAGAAGGATATTGGCAAGCTAGCAAAACCCATCATGGATCGGACCATGTCTAACAGAGTCCGATTCCTCCTTTCAGACACACCATTATGCTGTGGTGTTCCTGGAGGAGTCCATTGGGAGAGAATCCCATTCTCTCCTAGATATGTGAGAAATTCACTAGAAAGGTATTCTCCTCCTCGATTAGATCGAAGAGTTTTAATACTCTTCCTAGTATATTTTTTTACTTCACTTCGAAATCGTTTGAACATTTCAAATGAATCTGACTTATGTTTCATCAGATAGACATATCCATATTGAGATAGATCATCCGTGAAAGTTATGAAGTAGAAATATCCACCTCTAGCACTTGTGCTCATGGGCCTACAAACATCAGTATGTACTAGGCCCAAGAGCTCAGTAGCTCTCTCACCTTTTCTAGTAAAAGGTGACTTAGTCATTTTACCAAGAAGACAGGACTCACAGGTTGGAAGTGATTCACAATCACTGACTTCATAGATTCCCTCTTGAGTCAACCTGTTTATTCTATTCTTGTTTATATGACCTAGCCTCCAATGCCATAAGTAGATATCTGACACACTATCTAATCTAGGGTGCTTGCCAGTAGAATAGACTCTTATCAGGCTTGATCTTTTTGGTCTAGCTCTGCACTGATGTCCCAGTCTGAACTTGCACCTTCTTCACTTTCTTCTTTTTGTTCTTCTTTCCTTTCTTAAGGGGTCGAGAACCAGAAGACGAGAACTAGAAGACGAACCTCCCACTAAGTTCACTGACTCCTTGAGGAGTTGGTGATCCTTCTCAAAGTTCTGAAGCAACCCTAGTAACCCGTGGTAGTTTACTTCAGGCTTTGTCATTCTATAATGAGTGAGGAATGGGAGATAAGACTTGGGCAGCGAGTTTAGTATTGCATCTTTCCCAAGCTGCTCATGCAAGGGAAAGCCAAGCTTGCTCAATCGTTCCATCAGCTCGATCATGTACAATACATGATCAGTGATAGAGGCACCATCCCGTATTTTGGTGTTGAAGATGGCACAACTAGTCTTGTGCCTCTCTACATCATCGGGTGTGTCAAAGGCATCCTCTAACACTTGAAGCATGTCCTTTGGCTGAGCCATCTCGAATCTGCGACTGAACTCATCGCTCATGGCAGCCAGCATGATACAGCGCACTGTGGTCCGGTCACTATGCCACTTCTGGTAAGTGTCTCTGACTGTTCCACGTGCATTGACAGCTGGCTCCTCAGGTGAAGGATCCATTATCACATATAGGATCCGTTCATGCTCCAGGACTATCTTCAACTTTCGGTACCAACTACTGAAGTTGGGTCCCACCAACTTATCATTGTCCAACAATGATCGGAGCGATAGGGAAGTGGCCATATTTGCACAAAGGAGAACCATAACCTAATTAGTAATTGATTCATTAAACCTAAAGATTTGAACTTTAATCAAAAGGTTTCTCCCACTATTTTATTTAAATTGGTAGCCTCTACCTCCAATTCGAGGAATTACCCTAATTCCTTAGTGAGTACTAGAATCCACTTAGACTGCACACAAGCCCAACTTTGGTTGGCCAATCCATGTACATCTAAGGGTAGGTTCATAACCAATTATTTCTCTAAATAATTTTTAGTAATTTTAATTTTGCCCCAGAAACCTAATCAGTAGGTTTTGGCCTCCACTGTAAGGATCCAGTTAGGTCCAACCATTAACATGATCATACTTGGTGTATCTAACCAACGAATGATTAAGCCCAACTTTGGTTGGCTCACCTAACCACCATTAGAGAGACACTTCCAAGTCGTCATATGATGAGTGATAATTTCATTAGTCAATAAGCACCAGGCCTTTGGGTCTGCAATGATTATTAAGTTAATGGACTCATTATCAAACACCTTAATGGGAGGCTATGACTCAGTTATCTCCATAACTTTATCATTTTAAGGACCTAATAATTTTAGAGGATTTAAATAATTTAGAGGATGAGGTCAGATGAACCAGCTTATCATGATCCTCCCACTGGCTTCACCAAGTCAGCTTAAGGGAGACCATTAAAAGGGTTGGTCTAGGAGTACCTAAATCAGTCACACTGATTTACCTAACTGATATGGGTCAGCTCGAATAGTCAAGTGATCCGATCAAAACATAATTTCACCAAGAGGTCAGGTAAGTTCGATCAGTGGGAGGGTCTGCCAAAGCTTGCCTTAGACACCATCAGAAATGGCCAGGTAAGCAGGCTCCCAATTAAAAACCACCGGTCTGGTTTACCTTAGACACCAACTGGTTTAATTAGTTTCGATTAGATCAACTTAACAGTTCGTGCTAGACCGCTTAGCCAAGAATCAAGTCCATTTGGTTCTCGTTAAAGACATGGACTTGACCAACTACAACTATTGTAATTGATCTAGAGAATCCTTGACCTAATCTAAGACAACAATTGATTAGATTTAGTCAATTCTCTAATTAAGTCCATCTTCAATCTAACCATAGGTCTAACCCAATTAATGGACCTAATTCCCACTAACCCATTAACCCAATGTGTTATGGTTTGTGTCTTAGGTTCTTCAATTCACAATCCTAGAACCTAATCAAACAACTTCTTAATTCTTAATTAAGTTTTGGGCTGAGGGTTGGGTTTGGCTTTTCAAAAAATAATTTTCATATTTGTAAAATAATTTTACAATATAATTCTACCAACCATATTGCATGTTTGATTCATAATCAAGATACAAGTAAAATAAATATGAAACTACTTTAGATCTAATCTAAACAGGTTCATGTAATTGAAACAGTTTCAACTTTAAATAATTTTTTTGCACAAAAATTATTAACAAAGAGATTTTATTTTAGATTTAAATATCTTTTAAATCTAATAAATCATAAATTTAATCTAGATCATATCTAACAAATTTATGATTAAAGATAGATCTACACAAACTAGGACAACCTTTACACTGTAAGGGGTAAACCTTACAGCAAGACAACCTTGCAGTTCGTGATTGATCTAAAATTTTAATTTTAGATTTAATAATCAAATTATAAATTAGATCTAATCTAAGAAATAATCTAAGCATGTATAAATAATCATGTAATAAAGAACCTAGGCTCTGATACCAATTGTAGGAACCAGATCTAGGGTTTCAGGGTTAGATCTTGAAACTTTTTCAAGATCATACAGCGGAAGACTAAAATAAATCAAAATTATTTTCTAAAATTAGAAAATCCCTAGATCTAAGATTTTATTACATGATTATTATATAGTATTAAATTAAAAATTAAAATATATAAATATAGCATGAACTACATGTTGATCATATCAACATGTTTCTATGCTACATTTAATGTATGTATTAAACAATAGATCAGATCTATTACCTTGCAAGTTAGACATTCTAATCTTGCTGATCCGAGCTTGAGGATGATGTTGCAAGCCGCACACGTGTCCGGCCTCTAGGAGTCATCCACACGAGCCCACGAATCTCGATCAGAAGTCCTGCTTCAAAAAATCAGCACAGTATGCTAGTACTGCACTGATCCTTCTTTGATTGTTGATCAGGTGCCTCCTTCTTCTTGATTTGGACTCTTCCAAAGATGAAAAGTAGAAGGAGGAGTTTCAGATCTGAGACACTCTCAGGAAACTCAAGATGAAGGGAGGAAAGATATGAAAACAAACAACCCTAGAAGAAGACCCTCTTCTTCTTCTCGTTTCTCTCTCTAGATACTCTAACTTGTATCTTTTATATCCCCATGACCCAAAGGTCTTTCTCTTTGATTATTGGATGGCCCAAAGGTATCTTAAATATCTATCTACTCCAAAAATTTTATGAAGAAACTCATTTTATATAGAGAGATATGATAGAGTCCTTGTCTAGGTCAAATACCTAGTCAAGGCTTATCCAAACATGGCAAATTAAGGGGTGCCCAACTCTTGAGCACCTCCTCCTTATTTTCATGCATGGATCACTAGGAAAGGATGCATAATATGTACCCTAAAAGCCATAAAAATTCCAAAAAAAATTTGGATAGATTCGGTGCAAAATTGAAAGAGTTTTGAATTTCTAAAACTCTATCTCATAGAATTCAAAATTCAAACTTATTCCTTTTTGATTTGATCCAAACCACCTTCCATGTAAGAAAGAAGAGAGGAGACCTTTTGTGAATGTGGGAGAGACCTGGGAGAGGGCTTTTGTCACACAAAATAAGAGGAGATTAGCGTTGAATGAGAGAGAGGGCATGGGGAAGGCTTATGTGGTGCAAGGTGGAATCCTAGTCTTACTAGGATTCTATCTTATGACTTATTTTAATTTAGTTTCTCAAACCAAATCAAACCAAAATTAGATCAACCTAATTAAAATAGGTCTTAACCCAATTAAAAATCTAATTTAATCAGATTAAATTAGATTTAAATCTGATTTAATTTTTTAATCAAATTAGAAATTAGATTGACCCAAGTCCTAGTTGAACTAGGACTAATTTTTTCTTGCACTTGGCTTATCCAATAAACCAATTAGACTTGATCCAATCAAGCTCAAACCAAATCTAATTAAATTATATTTAATTAGACTTAATCTCAATCCATTGGCTTAATCAAATTAAGCCAATTAGCAATCGAATTGCTAATCGATCCTCCTGCAACACTTGCACTGGGTTAAATGTCAATCGTACTGATCATTTAACCCTAGAATGATTTTTAATCATTGATCAACCATCCGATCGAATCATGAACTCTAATGTGTGTGACCTCATAGGTCCGAACCTAAGCCGGTAGCACAAGAACAAATTCCTGTACCAATCGAAGTGACCATCTAGCAATGGTACCCGAGGATCGGATAGGTCGAATGTGTAGAACAACATCCTTAGAACGCATGCGGATATAATTTTCATATAATTCATCCCCTTGATCAAAATGATCATAGGACACCCCAGAGTTCAACTGTCAACTCTGATCAGATTGTCCACATTGTATTTCAAAATATCAAATCCATCTGATGGATTACCCTGGTCAAGGTTTTGCTAAATTGAAATACAGCGACTCATTCTTCTCCAACTCTTGGAGTGGTCAATCCCATCTCGATCACACTCTGACTTTGCAAGTACTTGACTGTGCCCAGAAGCCTTCCATCCCTGAATTAGAAATTTAGTTAGTCCAGTACCAAAGCACAGTGAGTTGCTTGCAAGTCACTGAGGCGATCTCAAGTCTAAGGGACACTTATACCTATATCCCATCAGAAACATTCTCGACAGCAGAATACTCTGGAGTTGGTCATGTTCAATGATGATGTACCAGTACATCTCACCTGTATGCCATACCAGTATCTCCACACTTTTTGGTTAAGAGGACAACCAACTCATATGGCCTACAGCGACCTATGCTCGATAGAAGCTGTCGTCCTTATTAACAGCCTATCATTTGGTCGTGAACTATTTTAAGGACTAATCGATAAATCCTCTCTTTATCGAATCTAAATAGTCCTAAGGATTTCATCATAACAACGGAGTTCATTAGAAGATGAAAGCTTATGATGAAAATGTCAAATATATTTTATTTATTAACAAATCAATTACAATACTTGGTTGCTCAACCGTCAATAGCTTGATGATTGGCTTTTTGAGACACATTTCCCAACATGAAGTCTTTGATAAATTTAAAGAGTATCAAAGAATGGTTGAAAAATAAACTGATAAAAGTATTAAAGCTCTTTGATCTAATTGAGGAGGAGAATACTTGTCTAGTGAGTTTCTTGATTATTTAAAATAAAATAAAATACTCTCTTAATGGACACCTTCTTGTACTCCATAATTAAATAAAATTATAGAAAGAAGAAATCACACCTTATTAGATATGGTGCGATCCATGATGTATTTCATGGATCTTCCGATATCCTTCTGGGGATATGTTCTCAAGGCCGCAGCATATGTCTTAAATAAAGTGCCTTCTAAATCTATTTCTAGCACTCCATATGAGATATAAAAAGAAAAAAGATCTGATCTTGGGCATCTTAAGATTTGGGGTTGCCCAACTTATGTGAAAAATATAGATGGACATAAGCTGGATGCTAGATCAGAAAAATATAGATTTATGGGTTATCCCAAGGAGAGTATAGGATACTATTTCTACCATTCTACTGAACAAAAAATGTTTGTTGGTAGGCATGTCATTTTCTTGAAGAAAATATTTATCCAAAAAAGAAGTGGTGGGAGGTCTATTGAACTTGTGGAAGTTCAAAACCTATAACCCATCCAGGATTCACAAATTGATTCTCAACTAGATGTGCCCATTGTTGAGGCACAGCCACTACACACACCTCTTCTCTGAAGGTCAAGTAGAGTACGTAATGTACCACTCAGGTATGGATTTATCATTGAGAATGACAATACATTCCATATCATTGAGAATGATGATCTCATGATCTATTCAGAAGCTATCATGAGTAGCGACTCTGACAAATGGCTCAATGCCATGAAATCCGAAATAGACTCTATGTATATCAACCAAGTTTGGACTTTGGTTGATGCATCTGAGGGTGTAACCCTAATAGGTTGCAAATGGATTTTCAAAAAGAAGATTGGAGCAGATGGCTAGGTAGAGATCTATAAGGTCAGGCTAATGGTAAAAGATTTCAAACAAAAATAAGATGTTGATTATGAAGAAACCTTTTCATCGGTAGCCATGCTCAAGTTAATTCAGATAATGATTGTTATTGTAGCATACCATGATTATGAGATCTGGCAGATGAATGTCAAGACTGCCTTTCTCAATGAAAATCTTATGGAAGAAGTCGATATAACTCAACCAGAGGGATTGTCTCTAGTGGGAGAGCAAATCGGTGTGCAAGTTGAATAGATCCATTTACGGATTAAAACAAGCATCAAGGAGCTGGAACATCCATTTTGATGAGACAGTTAAATCGTTTGGCTTTATCAAAAATATGAATGAACCTTATGTGTACAAGAGGACTAGTGGGAGTACTGTTATCTTCTTGATCTTGTATGTGGATGACATACTGTCCATTGAGCATGATATCCCAATGTTGCAAATGGTCAAAACATGGCTATCACAAAAATTTTTTATGAAAGACTTGGGTGAAGCATCCTATATACTTGGTATAAAGATCTATAGGGATAGATCAAAAAGGATGCTAGGCTTGTCCCAATCTAGGTACATTGACCTTGTGTTGAAGAGGTTCAATATGGAGGGAGGTAAAAGAGGTTACTTGCCCATAGGTCATGGTATACATCTCTCTAAGAAGATGTCTTTTAAGACATTGAAAGAGAGAAATAGAATGAGTTCTATTCCTTATGCTTCGGCTGTAGGATCAATTATGTATGCTATGTTATGTACCAGACCTGATATGGCTTATGCCTTGGGCATTGTAAGCAGATTTCAGGTTGATCCTTGAGAGGATCATTGAAAAGCTGTGAAAAATATACTCAAGTACTTGAGGAGGACTAGAGATATTTTTCTAATATATGAAGGATCTGATTTAAAACTGAAAGGTTATACTGATTCTAGTTTTCAATTTGATCTAGATGATAGCAAATCTATATTTGGATATGTGTTCACTCTGTATGGTGGTACAGTAAGTTGAAAGAGTTTTAAACAACAAATTGTTGCTGATCCGATCACTGAGGCTAAGTATATTGCTGTTAGTGAGGATACTAAGGAGGCCGTCTAGATGAAAAAATTTATCTCAAAATTGGGTGTGGTTTCAGAGATTGAACAACTAGTGCCCCTTTATTGTGATAATTCTGAGGCAGTTACTCAAGCCAAAGAATCAAGATCTCATCATAAATTCAAGCACATCCTAAGATGGTTCCACCTCGTTCGAAAGATAGTCGAAAGATGCGATGTGATTGTGGAGTGAGTTGACATCAAGAATAATATAGTGGACCCATTCACTAAGGTCTTGTCAATGCAGCAGTTTGATCACCACCTTGATAGCATGGGCATCAAGTATAGGGGTGATTGGCTTTAGTGCAAATGGGAGATTGAAAGAATAATGCCTTACAAGCCAATCGCATATGAGATATGATAGGATACTTTTTGTAATTTATCTTTCAGACTCATGTAATTGATATTAATATTATTAATAAAATAGATATTTTTGATTCATTATATGTTACATCTTTTTGTTCTTAAGATTATAATGAACCCCATAGATCCGGGCAATGATTTTAGAGCCGTGATGAGATCATACCAGTAAGACCTAAATCTTTGATAGCCATGATCTAAAATATTCTCAAGTTGGCTCATTGAGTTGGAGATTAATGATATCGAAAAGACTGACATATTCTATGTATGCTCAGAAATGAGGGTGGTTGATCTCACAACCACTTGTGTGGTGACGCTAATACAAGGATATGGGTGCTCATTAGAGAATGAGTTCACTGAATAGATCTGTGAGAGAACATCAGATGGAGTCTAATTTATATGTCAACTGATGATTCTCTAGTGGAAGTTGTATAAGTGATCTTTCGATCTGAGATCACCATGGTACCTTACGTACATGAATTCATATTTTGGTTCACTTTCTAACTTGATTCTTTAATCCTTGTATGGGGTATTCTGGATGTGGTGAAGTATGCATTGAGGTTGTGAGTGATCAATAAGGGATCAGTCACTCTTAATAAGAGGAGCAAACATCCTATGTGATCTCATAGGTCGGTGATTCTGGAAGTCTTTGGCCAAAGTAGGATGAGAAATTTTTGACCAAAACAGGATGATAATTAAATTTTTTTTTTAATATATCATCAACTGAATCATCATCTTTTGATTGAGATATATAAAGATAAGTGATTGAATTTGACATATTTTTATGCCCATAGCTTATCTGGGATGTTGTTTGACTAAAGGATTGAATTACACGATAACTTATCGCTGAAAGATATTTTGATAATTTTTTACTAAAATTTTAAATCTTTTAGATAGTCATGATATATTGCTAGATATTAATTTTAACTTATGAACTCATCAGAATTAAAAGAATTTAATTCAAAAATTAATTAGGAAGAGTTCTAGTTGATTGGGACTCTTTGGGTGATCTAATCTGATCGAATTAGGGTTACATTGAAAGTCTGGGTCCACTACTGGCTAAATTTGGAACCCAATGGATCACACACTTTAAAATTTAGTTTTGATCTAATTTAATTAAGATTTAATATAAATTTTAAAGATTAATTTGATATGCTAGCACATTGAATTAATCCAAGTTCCAAAATAGTTTAGATCAAAGTATTTGAGCTAACCTAGATCAGTTGTCTTTGACCTAATGGGATTGGATCTATCTAGATTAGATTCTTATCCAACTTAAAATAGTTTTAAGTAGAGATGGAGTCCTCTGTGCCCACCAGATGCTATGCCAAAATATTAATGCTGCCCACCTCTTTTTAGCATGTGAAGATGAAGAGTCCTTCTTCATGAAGGATCTTATCTTAACGCATTGCTTTAAATGCTCAACCAGATCTCTTATGATTTAATAACAAATTTATATGAGATTTTTATGAGATGTAGAAGAGGAGGAGTCCTTCTATGTGAAATCTCTCTTGTACCAAAAATTCCACATGGTGAATTTATTCACCACATGAGAATGTGGAGTGTCAAAGGTTGGTGCCCCTTGGTCCTTCTCACGTCTCTTGGTTCCTTATTTAAATGGGACGTCCCATATGGCCCAAGTGCTGGGTTTTTGGATGGAAACTAGTGATAAGTGGCATGTAAATTAGAGAAAAAAATCTGAAAAAAATCTGAGAAAAAGGCAAGAAAAAATTGAGTGGCAAAATTTGTAAGAAGGGTGGTGAGAGAATTAGCAAGTGTTGCTAGTGTGCCCTAAGGTTTAGTTTTTTCATATATTGGAGCCCAAATCAAATCTTAGGTTGTGAGATATCTGAAGAGTATCTTCTTGGCATGATTTTGATGGTAAGATTGAAAGTAACTGGGCTTTGGTGTGATCGTTCCTTAAGTTCGAAGTTGACAGTGTTCTTAAGAAGACAAGTCTACGACGGTACATCAATTAGGAAGACCTTGGCCAACTTTCATGTAGATCACCATTGGAGGGCTTCTACTTTGGAGTCTTATAGAGATCACCAATATGCCATATTATCTTTTTGGTAAAAGTAAAAAATTCTGTCTCTTTGCATGCTTGTTTTGTTTTGATCGACATCTGCAAGGTGATTCTAAGATTTGAGTTTCGGCTTGATAGTTTTAACTATTAAAGCTATTGGCTTGTTTGATTTTAAAAATTTTAAAAATTATTTTTCACTGTGTGGTCGGAATGCGACACATCTCACTGAATATGATCCAACTGTGGAGCACTCTGCTATCAAGAGTAGCTCGTGAAGGAAATGGGTATAAATATCCCTCTGACCTAAGATCGCCACAGTGACTTGCAAGCAACTCACTGTACTTTGATACCAGATTATCTAAATTTTTAATTCAGTCATGAAAAATTTTTGGGTATAGTCAAATACTTGCAAAGTCAGTATGTTAGTCAAGATGGGATTGACCGCTCCTAGTTTCAGAAGTTAGTGCTACATTGTGTTTCAATTCAGCAAAACTTTGACCAGGGTAGTCCTTGTGAGGAGTCACAAGATTTATGAGGTTGAGACACATTATGGATGTATTGATTAAGAGTTGACAGTTTAACTCTGAGTCATCTTAAGCACTGAGGGTCAAAGAGATGAATTATACGGTAACCATATGCCAAAGATTCTTGAATGTTGCTTTGCAATCATTTGACCTATCTAGACGTTGGATATAATTGATCATTTTGATTGGTATAAAAATTTATTCCTATGCTATCAGCTTAGATTTAAACCTATGGGGTTACGCTTAAAAAAAAATTCTGACTGATCAGATGGTTGATCGATGATTGTGAATCGTTTAAGTGTATAATCATCAATTTGATTGATGGTTAATCTTGCGCAAAAGTTATGATGAAATAATTCACTAAAGGTTAGTAAATTATAGGAGGATTAATTAGCAACTAGATTGTTGATTAGCTCAATTTGATTGAGCAATATAGTTTTGTTCAAATCTAATTGAATTAGATTCAATTAGGTTTGACTCTATTAGATTATGAGATGACCTAATCACTAAGGGTGATTGATTCCTAATTTAATCAGGATTTGGGCTCTATTAAATTCTTATTTGATTAGGATTTAATCAAATTGGTTTAGTGCCTAATTAGATTGGGTTCAAGTTATCTAATTGGGTCTAACCTAATTTGATTAAGATGAAGACCTTAATGGATAAACCCTAGAGTCCAATTTTGATTGGACTCATCCTTTCATGTGACACCCTTTACCCATGCCATCTATCTTAATGCAAATTCAGAATTTATGTGAGAAAACATCATGCCAAAAGTGTTTTTGTCACCCCAGCTCAACACCCTAAAGGATAGGATTAAGTGGTTAGGGTTTGAATTCAAAATAGTTTGAACTTGAACTAAAAGACTACCTAGATCTTTATCTTTATTTACCTATCCATGCCCACCTTAAGAAGGGCTGAATTTTGTGCGACAAAATTTAGATACTTTTCACCATGTGATAATCTGAGAAGTGGGGCATGAGGTCTTGGGTGGGAAGCCTTCTTTGGCATGTGAGATTTAAGAAGATCTGACTCCTCTTGGGTGAGAGACCTAGAATCTGTTCTAGGGTTTTGGGTGAGTAGAAAACAAAAAGGGAAGAAGAGTTCTCCTTCCTTTCACAAAATCTTGATCCTCCTATTCTTTCTTCGATTTTGAAAGAGTCCGAGTGATCCAAAGGGAGGTGCAGATTAGCTATCAATAAGATCTTCGTGCGAGCTAGCACTCTCGGGAAGATAGATCAGTACAGGGCTTTGAGTGGATGATCCATAGAGGCCAGACATCCTATGTGGCTGCAAGCAACCAGCAAGACCACAAATCCATGATATTTATATGCGGTGATCTACTACCCGCACCAAGGTATTGGGTTCCGGACTCAAGTAGTAATAGATACGATCTACTACATATTTTTGTTTTGATCTTTGCATGCTGATTTTATAGTTCAGATTTTATACATGCTATACATAACATGTCATAGATCCTATTGTAGGTGGCTTTAAGTTCAGATCTTACACTTGCATGTTAGATTAAAATGGTCAATCTAGTTCTTTCACTATTATTTTTTTAAAATCCATGCATAAAACCTCTACAATTTCCTTCAGTGGTATCAGAGTTGTAGGTTCGATATGACATGTATATGTATGCATGTTATATTAAAATCTGATTTTAATTGAAGCATGTGATGTTTATGATCTGATTTAGATGTAATCTAATATTATAATTAGATCTGATATGATTTAAATTAGATCTAATTTATTGCATATGTGATATGTGATTAGATTAGATGTCCAATAGAAAGTACTCTGATTGGATTTATCACCAAGCTATCCAATTTCTTACTGCTCCCTTCAAAGTAGACAGAAAAGCTCAGCACAGGATGGCGTCTGGTGCGCCATGGAGCAGCATCATTGTTCGAAAGTTCTCCAGGTGGTCAACCGGATCTGAGGTCCCATCGTAGCTTTCGAATTGGGGGAGCTTGAAGTTTGGCGGGATCGGTTCCTGCATGATCATTTGAGAGAAAGGAGGGTCAGTACAGATGTCCTCACCATAAGCAGGGGGAGCGTGGCAGAGCTCTTCGATTCGCTGGTTCATCTCCTAGAGCCTTTGATCTAGGAGGTCCTCTCGACTGCGAGTCTCGAGGGTCTTCTGGCAGAATGGAGGTAGAAATCCTTCGAGGGTGGAATCGTGATCAGACTGAGGGCTCTCCACCCTCAGATTCTCCTTTCCGGAGAAGACAGGGTGACTGGTCCAAGTGGCCCGCCCTATTGTCAGATTTTGAAACTCCGACGTTGCTCTTTCCAACCGCACTGATACCTACGGCTGTTGATGCTGCTACTGCATGGCTTGCACTGCTTCGGTGAGGCCTCTGACATGCTGAACCAGTAGGTCGAACTGCTCCATACCGATTGCCGTTGTTGGAGGAGGAGGAGGAGGCTGGAAAACTGAAGACGAGGTCGGATCTTGCAGAGCTCGTTGAGGTCTGGCCACGGAGGCTGTGGATTGCCTGGTGGATGCCTTTCAGAGAGGCATCAGGTAGAGATCTAGTAGAAGAAGGAGAAGAGGATGTTGGAGAAGATGACCGGAGACAGTCCTGTTGAGCACTCCTTTAAGAACAAGGATATTGCGAAGATACAAGACCTTTCCTCTAGCGCCAATTCTGTTGGTGCAGAATTCTGCCGAAGCCAGAGAAGCTAGAGTCGGGATGACCGCGACCGCTGTCGGGACCTGCAAGGGAAGTCTAAACCAGAGTTGGGGTTGCTCCGACAAGACCCTCCGATGCTCAAGTCAGTACTCTGCTTCAATAGAAATGGAGTGCTCGAGAAAAAAATTTAGCAGAGTTTCAAGATAGAGTTTCAAGCTTAGAGAATAACGTATCTGGGGGGTCCCTTTTATAGATGGGGGAGTGTATCTGATTGACAGCGACGTCCGTAACTGTCTGGTAGTGGGCCGTTCGTGGCTGCACAGAGTTTGTTGCGGAGAGTAGTGGCGTCAGTGGGCCGTTCAGAGCCACATGGGGTTTGTTATGGAGAGCGGAGTGGTGTCCGTTGTCGCGACTTGCCAGAGAGTGGTGGGACCACGTGGAATCTATTACAGAGAGTGGAGTGGGGTAGTGGCCATTGTTGTAACTTGCCAGAGAGTTTGGGCCTGTCGGCTGAAGCTTGACTGGGACGTCTGATGGAGCGGAATGGCTCTCTGTCCCTGCAATCTGGGAGAAGCTCGGATGTTCCTGAGGTTGTTGATGGGTTAATGGTTGTTGAGTGCCGTTGGCGCTGCAGACGGGAGTCATCTGCTGTAGAAGCTCGGACAGAAACCATTTGTTGAAGAAGTTCGATTGGAATTTGTATAATATGGAAGCTCATCTGAAGACTTTCCTGCTGGAGAGGTTCGGTTGCATAAGAAATCCGACTGAAGGTCGGCTGATATAAGAGTCCGGAAGGCATTGTGGAAGTTCGTCCTCTGGAGGATCCTGTGGAAGTCTGGATGGCGTTGTTGAAGTTCGACTGATGCTATTGGAGGTTGATGGCTGGGAAGGTTCGGCAGACATCGGAGGCAATCGATCATTGTAGAAATCCGACTGCTGGAGCCTGTCTGTTGTAGATGCTCGTCCGAAATCCATCCGCTATGGAAGTTTGGACAGAGTTCGATTCTTGCAGAAGGCTAAAAGGAGGCCGCTTATTGTAGAGGCTCGATCGAAGATCGATTGTCGTGGGAGCTCAGAGTAGTGACCTGATCGGTGGAGCCTATCCCGTTGTAGAAGCTCGTCTGGGATCCGTCCACTATAGGAGCTCGGCTGAAGTCTGCCTATGATAGAAGTTCGAAAGAAATTTGTTTACAGTAGAAGCTCGGATGGAATTCGCTTACAGTAGAGATCCGAAGTAGACCGCTCGTAGTAGGAGTTGGAGTAGACTGCTTGCCATGGAAGTTCAGAGTAGACTGCTTGCTGTAGAGGTTCGGCTCTCGCAAGAGCTCGGATGGAATCTGGAAGGCAGTCGACCATCGTAGAAACTTGGATGGAGTCTGGTTATTGTAGAAATCTCATTATCAGAGAAGATCGGATATTGACGAAGTCCGAAAGAAGTTCGGAGTAGGGTCGTCTGTGGCTGGAAGAAGTCTGGAAGGATTCGAAGAATAATTGATCACTATAGAAGGTCGGCTGATAGTGAAGCCCAAAGAGCCTTTGGAGCAGCCTGGTAGATGAATGGAGAAGCTTATTGTCGGAGAAGTCCGGATAGTATTATGGAAGCTCGGACGGTCGAGGGAGTTCAGAAAGATGCCACACAAGGTTGGACGTCGGAAAAGCTCTGGAAGGGTCGGCCTTTTGCAAACTTCAGCTGGGGGTATTTTATACCCAACAATTATAAACTTGTAATCAAGTTTGGCCAAAAGGCCTATAGAGATGATATTCATCATAAAGGAGGGATAATAATGATAATCATCTAACATGATACTACTAGACTCGAAGATAAGCTGCAAAGTTCTCAAGGCCAGAACTGGAACAAGGCTTCCATCTCTAACGTTAAGGAACCACTCACCCTCTCAAAATTTTTTACTTACTTGCAGTCTCTGCAATGATTTGCATATATTAATAGGACTTTCGGTATCCAATATCCAGATAGTAGTATCACAAATAGAGAAATTATAAGGTGTTATCATATAAATGCCTTGTGAAGCAACCACTTGCCTCTTTCTCTTGTTCTTAGGCATGTTTGGGTCAAGGGTGGCTATATAAGTAGGATAATTCTTTTTTCAATGATCCAACTTCTTACTGAAGAAGCACTTTGCCTGGCTCTTGTCAACTTTTGATGATTTGCTCTACTTGAGATTGGTGATATGAGATTTTTGCACCTTTTTCTTCTTTCCTCTCTTTGAAGATTGACGCCCTACAGATGAACCTCCCACTAAATTCACTGGCTCCTTTTGGAGCTGGTGATCTTTCTCAAAAGTCTATAGTAACCCTAGCAAACCATGGTAGTTTACTGCAGGCTTCATCATTCTATAATGATTGAGAAATGGTAGGTAGGATTTCGGTAGCAAATTGAGGATAGTATCCTTGCCTAACTGTTCATGCAACGGAAAGCCAAGTTTGCTAAGACATTTAATCTACTCAATCATGTATAATACATGATCGATGACTGAAGCTTCCTCTCGCATACGGGCATTGAACACTGCACAGAAAGTTTTATGTCTCTCTGCATCCTCAGGAATACCGAAGGACTCATTCAACATTTGAATCATCTCCTCAGGTTGCACATCCTCAAACTTATGACTAAGTTCATCATTTATAGCTACCCTCATCATGCAACGCACAGTCATGCGATCATTGAGCCATTTCATATAAGTGTCTCTCGCAGCACGAGGAGCATTGACTGCAGGTTCTTCAGGTGCCTGATCTGTAAGGACATACAAAATCTTCTCGTACTCCAACACGATCTTCAACTTTCGATATCAGCTATCGAAGTTGGATCCGATGAGCTTGTCACTGTCCAACAGTGAACGGAGGGATAGTGTGTTGGCTATAACTGAAAGAAAAAAATATTAGACTATTAGTATATGAATTATTTTTTTTAATCCTGAAGATATAGACTTTAGTCTAAAGGTCTTTTCATTATTTTTTACGAATTGGTAGCCTCTACCTCCAACTCGAAGAATTACATTAATTCCTTAGTGGGTACTAAAATCCACATAGACTATATTTAGGTCCGAGTGTGGCTCGACCAACCTTAGTGCATCCATGGGTAGGTTTATAACTAATTATTTCTCCAAATAATTTCTAGCATTTGATTTTGCCCCAGACATCTCTTCAGCAGGCATGTGGCATCTCCACTGAAAATCCTGATTAGGTCCAACCATTAACATGACACATCAAGTGCATCCAACAAATGGATGTCCAGGCCCAAGTGTGGCTCGACCAATCTGAGCATTGATCTGAAGGTACATCATGATGGTCATATGATGAATAATAATTCCAATGCGTAATAGACACCAGGCATGTGGCGCCTCCAATGCCTATTTAGAATATTGGATTCATTATCACACACCTTAATGGAAGGCAATGATCAAGTTATCTCATAACTTTATTACTTTATGGATCTAATAATTTAGAGGATTTGATTTTATTGATCTGAGAATAAGAGAAGAAGTCAACCTGCAAGCTGTAAATCCTTCCACTGACTTCACCAAGTTATGTAAAGGATTAAATACAAGCTGGTCTAAAGACACCTAAATCAGTCACACTAATTCACCTTAATGGCATGGGCCTGTACGAATTGACTAGTGACCTAATCAAAACATAATCTACCATGTTGGTTAGGTAAGTGAGAATAGCAGGAGAGATCTGCCCTTAACTCACATAGACGCATCTAGGTGAATAGCTTTCAATTAAAAATCACTTGATCGAATATGCCAAACTTACCTTAGACATCAACTGGTTAATTATTTTTGATTTGGCACACCAGAATATTAGGGCTCAACCACGGAGCCATGATCATGGTCCATTTATTAGAGTCAGATACATGGACTTGATCAAACTTCAACTATTGAGATTGATTTAGAGAAATACTGACCTAATCTAATTCAACACTTGATTAGATTTAATTAATTTCTCTACTTGGTTCATATGTATTCCTAACCCTAGGTCTAACCAATTAAAAAGACCTGATTCATGCTAACCCTTTGCTCATCATATTATGTGGTGTCTTAATGATCCTCAATTCTAAATTCTAGATCATTCAAACTTAATTCAAAATTAGGTGTGTGAAACATGTGTTTCAGTTTGTAGAACTATTCTATAAGGATTTCGAAGGAAGCATACCATATAGTTCAACACATGAAAATAAATTTTTATAATATGTTTAACAATTAAACATACAAAGGTATGATCTAAACTTCATTCATATATCTTATGTATCATGACAACTTTTAGATCAATACCAATTACATCATATGTAACATGTTATTTAGATCTAAAATAATTTTATATCTAAATTTTATCCTATCATAATGAATCATAAATCACTTTACATCTAATCTAAATATATTTATGATCAAAATAATACATAAAAGTTTGTTCATTTTTTTCATGAAACTGGATCACAACGATACCCCTACACGTCATAAGAGAACCTATCGAATAGGCAAAAGAGAGATTAATCTCTTCAATCTCTTATGACTGGATGGTCTGGTGATCTTATCAATCCGAGTACTAGACTACTAACATCTAAAATCTAGTTTCATGTACAATTACATCAATATGCAATTATTGACAAAACTATTTTACGTCATGAACATATCCTTGATCTCATCAATTATGTTCTTCATCTAATTCAATTAGATTTGATGTATCATATGTATCATATCAAATCTAAAATTTATCTTATACTGATTATAAAATATTAATTTTAGATTTGATATTGAATAAAAAAATAATTAGATACAAATATGAATGCATAAGGAATTAATTTTTGGTAAAATCTATTTTCACGTAGTGCTGAATTATGATAGGATTCATATTTAAATATCTATCAAAATAGATTTAATTTAAATATAAAATAATTCTTACTTCATAAGAAAAATAAAAAAATTAAAATTTTATTAAAATAGATTTAAAATAAATTTTTAATTCATGTTATTTTTCATCAAAAATTCAGCAACAATAGAATTCTGTTATAACAGATTTATAACAACCTCAATCAACCATTGATTAGGCACCTCTAATCTAATCAAAATCAGATCAAAAATTTTATATAAATATATTTAAATAAGGTTTAATATTATATAAAAAATTTCAATTATATCTCATATAAATAATTATAAAAAATTCTATTATATATATATATATTTCAGACCTGCTCTGATACCAGTTTAAGGAAAGGAAACAGTTTTCTTTCAAAATGCCCAGGTTGCATCTAATTTTTTTTTTAATATTTTATATGTTTAAGGATCAAATCTTTACCTGAATTGCAGTAGAATCAGGAATCAAATCTTAAATTATCTAATATAAACCTTTGCAGAGGACTGGATATGCAGACCCTCTACTTCGCATGCACGTCAGACGCCGTAGGAAAGTAGGATGAACTCCAATCCAATTGGCTTTGCAACTCAATCAATTAAGAGATGAGATGTGATGATATGATACCTCACACTAGTAGGTAGGATGCCCAAGAAGTATCCATGCCCAAGGAGAGGAGGCGGCAACAAAGAAAGAGATGTAGAAGATGAAGGACCTCTCTCTCTTTTTCTTTTCTCTCAATTTGATTAGTTTGCTATTCTATTCTCTTCTATTCTCTTTTCTCATTCATAGGTAGAGACCCTCTCTATTTATAGATGATTCTCATGACCCAATGAGAGGAGGACTCTTTATTCAAATCTGATTTGAATTGGTTCAATACTCATGAAAGAAGGACTCCTATATGAGATATAATTGCTATCACTTATGACATTCACTTTGCACCCACTCTCACACCCATTTGGGATGCCCCAAATAAGCACCAAACTAATTTTTGATCATGCTTCATGAGTGAATATTTTCATTGCAAGTAGGAATACTCATATCTCATCCAAAACAGATCCGATTCGAATCCGATTTGAAGCCGGTTCGAAATAATTTTGAAAGGCTATCAATCCTAAACTCTTTAGGACTTTTGTACTAAGTCTAACTTAGATTTTGAACTTATTTAAGTTTAATTAATTTAGATCTAATCTAAAATTAATTAGTACTTAAATTTAATCTTTCATATGTTCTATGGATCATAGATAGAAATTGTTCATCTCCGGGATTGAATCTGAACCTCATGTGTAGTGCTAGCTAGACATAGTCAACTCTTCAATCCTGTTTGATCCATAACTTAATTCTCAATCAAGTTAGCTTATATATTCAATTAAGTCAAGTACTTTCAGATTGGTCATATAAACATAGGTCAATTCCTTCCTATTTTATCTGACTTGTATGCGTGACTCCATAGATTCAAACACTAAGCTAGTAGCACAGGATCCAATTCCTGCACTAATCGAGATACCATCTAGTAATGGCTCCTGATGACCAGATAGATCAAATTATCGTAAAAGAATATTTCAGAACCCATACTCATGGTTACCACATAATTCATCCTTTTGACTCTGGATGCTCTAGGATGGTCTCAGGTTAACTGTCAACCAAGACTGCTTCATCCACATTGTATTTCAACCTTTTAAATCCATCTCATGAATTATGCTGGCCAAGGCTTTACTAAATTGAAATATAGTGATACATCAACTCCAATAATCTGGAGGGGTCAATCCCATCTTGATCCACACACAAACTTTGTATATACTTATCTGTACCTAGTAGCCTTCCGTCACTGCATTAAAAATTTAGGTAGTTTGGCACCAAAGCATAGTGAGTTGCTTGCAAGTCACTATGATAATCTTGTTGAAAAATATGTCCCAAAAACTAATCGTCTGCCTGTTGACGGTTGAGCAATCTTGTATGATAATTGATTTGTTAATAAATAAAATATATTTGGCATTTTCATCATAAGCATTCATCTTCTAATGAACTCTGTTGTTATGATGAAGTCCTTAGAACTATTTAGATTCGATAAAAAGAGAATTTATCGATTAGTCCTTAAAACTGTTCACGATCAAATGATAGGCTGTTAATAAGGATGACAGCTTCTATCGAGCATAGGTCACTGTAGGCTATATGGGTTGGTTGTCCTCTTAACCAAGGAGTGTGAAGACACTGGTATAGCATACAGGTGAGATATAAGGGTACATCATCATTGAATGTGACTAACTTCAGAGCATTCTGCTGTCGAGAATGTCTTTGATGGGATATAGATATAAGTGTCCCTTAGACTTGAGATCACCTCAGTGACTTGCAAGCAACCACTGTGCTTTGGTACTGGACTAACTAAATTTCTAATTCAGTGACGGAAAGCTTTTAGGCATAGTCAAGTACTTGCAAAGTTAGAGTATGATCGAGATGGGATTGACCACTCCAAGAGTTAGAGAAGAATGAGTCACTGTATTTCAATTTAGCAAAACCTTGGCCAGGATAATCCATCTGATGGATTTGATATTTTGAAATACAATGTGGACAACTTGATTAGAGTTAATAGTTGAACTCTGAGGTATCCTATGATCATTTTGGTCAATGGGATGAATTATATGAAAATTATATCCTCATGGGTTCTAAGGATGTTGTTCCACACATTCGACCTATCCGGTCGTCGGGTACCAATCACTAGATGGTCACTTCGATTGGTACAAAAATTTATTTTTATGCTATCGACTTAGGTTCAGACCTATGAGGTCACATATATTAGAGTTCATGATCCGATCGGATGGTTGATCAATGATTAAAAATCATTCTAGGGTTAAATGATCAATACGATTGACATTTAACCTAGTGCAAGTGTTGTAGGAGGATCGATTAGCAATTCGATTGCTAATTGGCTTAATTTGATTAAACCAATGGATTGAGATTAAGTCTAATTGAATATAATTTAATTAGATTTAGTTTAGACTTGATTGGATCAAGTCCAATTGATTTATTGGATAAGCCAAGTGTAAGGAAAAAACTAGTCCTAGTTCAATTAGGACTTGGGTCAACTTAATTTCTAATTTGATTAGAAAATTAAATCAGATTTAAATCTAGTTTAATTTAATTAAATTAGATTTTTAATTAGGTTAATATATATTTTAATTGAGTTGATCTAATTTTGATTTGATTTGGTTTGAGAAACTAAATTAAAATAAGTCATAAGATAGAATCCTAGTAAGACTAGGATTCCACCTTGCGCCACATAAGCCCACCCCACGCCCTCTCTTTTATTCCACACCAATCCCCTCTTATTTTATGTGACAAAATTTCTCTCCCAGGTCTTTTCTACATCCAAAAGGTTTCCTCTCTTCTTTCATACATGAAATGTGGTTGTGGATCAAGTCAAAGTAGGAATAAGTTTGGATTTCAAATTCTATGAGATAGAGTTTTAGAAATCCAAAACTCTTTCCTTTTTGCACCGAATTTACCCATATTTTTTTTGAGATTTTTGTGACTTTTATGTCACACATTGTGCACCCTTTGCTGGTGGTCCATGCATGAAAATAAGGAGGAGGTGCCCAAGAGTTGGGCGCCCCTTATCTTGCCATGTTTGGATAAGCCTTGACTAGGTATTTGACCTAGACAAGGACTCTATCATATCTCACTTTATAAAATGAGTTTCTTTATAAAATTTTTGAAGGACATAGAAATTTAAGAGACCTTTGGGGCATCAAAAAATTAGAGAGAAAGACCTTTGGGTCGTAGAGATATAATAGACACAAGATAGGGTGTCTAGGAGAGAGTAAAGAGAAGAAGAAGAGGGTCTTCTTCTAGGGTTGTTAGTTTCATCTCTTCCCTTCCTCCATCTTGAGTTTTCTATAAGAGTCTCAGATCTAAAACTCCTCCTCCTACTTCTCATCTTTGAAAGAGCCCAAATCAAGAAAAAGGAGGCATCTGATCAACCTTCGAAGAAGGATCAACGCAGTACTAGCATACTGTGCTAATTTTCTGAAGCAGGACTTCTGGTCAAGATTCATGGACTCGTGTGGATGACTCTAAGAGATCGGATGCATGTGTGGTTTGCAACATCATCCTCAAACCTGGATCAGCAAGGTTAGAATGTCTAACTTGCAAGGTAATAGATCTGATCTATTATTTAATACATACATTAGATGTAGTATAGAAACATGTTGATATGATCAACATGTAGTTCATGCTCTATATATTTTAATTTTTAATTTAATGCTATGTAATAATCATGTAACAGAATCTTAGATCTAAAAATTTTCTAATTTTAAAAAATAAATTTTGATTTATTTTAGTCTTTCGCTACCTGATCTTGAAAAAGTTTCAAGATCTAACCCTGAAACCCTAGATCTGGTTCCTTCAATTGGTATCAGAGCCAGGTTGTTTATTACATGATTATTTATACATGCTTAGATTATTTTTTAAATTAGATATAATTTATAATCTGATTATTAAATTTAAAATTAAAAGTTTAGATCAATCATGAACTGTAAGGTTGTCCTGCTGTAAGGTTTACGCCTTACAGTGCAAAGGTTGTCCTAGTTCGTGTAGATCTATCTTTAATCATAAATTTATTAGATATGATCTAGATTAAATTTATAATTTATTAATTTAAAAAAATATTTAAATCTAAAATAAAATCTCTTTGTTAAAAATTTTTGTGTAAAAAAATTATTTAAAGTTAAAATTATTTCAATTACATGAACCTGTTTAGATTAGATCTAAAGTAGTTTTATGTTTATTTCACTTATATCTTGATTATGAATCAAACATACAATATGGTTGGTAGAACTATATTGTAAAATTATTTTATAAATATAAAAATTATTTTCAAAAAGCTGAACCCAACCCTCAGCCCAAAACTTAATTAAGAATTAAGAAGTTGTTTGATTAGGTTCTAGGATTGTGAATTGAAGAACCTAAGGCACAAACCATAACACATTGGGTTAATGGGTTAGTGAGAATTAGATCCATTAATTGGGTTAGATCTATGGTTAGATTAAAGATAGACTTAATTAGAGAATTGACTAAATCTAATCAATTGTTGTCTTAGATTAGTTCAAGGATTCTCTAGATCAATTACAATAGTTGTAGTTGGTCAAGTCCATATCTTTAACGAGAACCAAATGGACTTGATTCTTGGCTAAGCGGTCTAGCATGAACTGTTAGGTTGATCTAATTGAAACTAATTAAATCAGTTGGTATCTAAGGTAAACCAGACCGATGGTTTTTAATTGGGAGCTCGATTATCTGGCCATTTTTTATGGTGTCTAAGGCAAGTTTTGGCCAACCCTCCCACTGATCGAACTTACCTGGCCTCTTGGTGAAATTATATTTTGATCGGATCACTTGTCTATTCGAGCTGACCCATGTCGGCTAGGTAAATCAGTGTGACTGATTTAGGTACTCCTAGACCAGCCCTTTTAATGGTCTCCCTTAAGCTGACTTGGTGAAGCCAATGGGAGGATCATGATAAGATGGTTCATCTGACCTCATCCTCTAAATCATTTAAATCTTCTAAAATTATTAGGTCCTTAAAATGACAAAGTTATGTAGATAACTGAGTCATAGCCTCCCATTAAGGTGTTTGATAATGAGTCCATTAACTCAATAATCATTGCAGATCCAAAGGCCTGGTGCTTATTGACTAATGGAATTATCACTCATCATATGACGACTTGAAAGTATCTCTCTAATGGTGGTTAGGTGAGCCAACCAAAGTTGGGCTTAATCATTCGTTGGTTAGATGCACCAAGTATGGTCCTGTTAATAGTTGGACCTAACCGGATCCTTACGGTGGAGGCCAAAGCCTACTGATTAGGTTTTTGGGGCAAAATTAAAATTACTAAAAATTATTTAGAGAAATAATTGGTTATGAACTTATCCTTAGATGTACATGGGTTGGTCAACCAAAGTTGGGCTTGTGTGCAGTCTAAGTGGATTTAGTACCCACTAAGAAATTAGGATAATTCCTCGAATTGGAGGTAGAGGCTACCAATTCGAATAAAATAGTGGGAGAAACCTTTTGATTAAAGTCCAAATCTTTAGGTTTAATGAATCAATTACTAATTAGGTTATATTTTTTTTTGTGCAGATATGGTCACTTTTCTATCACTCCGATCATTGTTGGACAATGATAAGTTGGTGGGACCCACTTCGGTAGCTGGTACCGAAAGTTGAAGATAGTCCTAAAGCATGAACGGATCCTATATGTGATAATGGATCTTGCACCTGAGGAGCCAGCTGCCAATGCATGTGAAACAGTCAGAGATACTTACCAGAAGTGGCTCAGTGCTCGGACCACGATGCACTGTATCATGCTGGCTACCATGAGCGACGAGTTCAGTCGTAGATTTGAGATGGCTCAGTCAAAGGACATGCTTCAAGTGTTGGAGGATGCCTTTGGCACACCCGATGACATGGAGAGGCACAAGACTAGTTGTGCCATCTTCAACGCCAAAATGCGGGATGGTGCCTTTGTCACTGATCATGTATTGTACATGATCGAGCTGATGGAATGATTGAGCAAGCTCGACTTTTCCTTGCATGAGCAGCTTAGAAAAGATGCAATATTAAACTCGCTGCCCAAGTTTTATCTCTCATTCCTCACTCATTATAGAATGACAAAGCCTGAAGTGAACTACCACGGGTTACTGGGGTTGCTTCAGAACTTTGAGAAGGATCACCAACTCCATAAGGAGTCGGTGAACTTAGTGGGAGGTTTGTCTTCTGGTTCTTGATCCTTTAAAAAAGAGAAGAAGAACAAGAAGAAGAAAGTGAAAAAGGTGCAAGTTCAAGCTAGAACATCAGTGCAGGGCCAGACCAAAAAGATCAAGCTCGATAAGAGTCAAGCTGAATGCTTCTTTTGCAAGAAGCGGGGGCATTGAAAGAGGAACTGTCCCCAGTACATTGCCTCCCTGGATCCAAACAGGCAGAGAAAGCAGCAAGTTATTGCTGGCAAAGGTATTTATATAATAACTCCTTGCAATTTCTCTATTTGTGATATAACTGACTAGGTATTGGATACCGGTAGCCCTTACCATATTTGCAATTCGTTGCAGGGGTTGCAGGTCAGTAAGAGATTCGAGCAAGACGAGAGGTTCTTGAATGTTGGAGATAGAAGACTAGCTCCAGTTCTAGCATTAGAAATCTTGAAACTTGTATTTGAATCCCATATCATTGTTCTTAATGATTGTTGTTGATGCAAAAATCCATCGGCATCAGAGAAGCTAGAGTCGAGGGAGTCACGGTCGCTGCCGGGACCTGCAATGAAAGTCTAAACCGGAGTTGGGGTGCTCCGGCAAGACCCTCCGATGCTCAAGTCAGTTCTCTGCCTCAACAAGAATGGAGTGCTCGAACGAAAATTTTAGCAGAATTTTTAGATAGAGATTAGAGCTTAGAGAATAACATATCTGGGGGTCCCCTTTTTATAGGCAGAGGGCATAACAGATTTGACAGCGACGTCTGTAACCGCCTGATAGTGGGCCATTCGGGGCCATAAGGAGTTTGTTACGGAGAGTAGAGGAATGGAGTTGTGGCCATCGTCGTGGCTTGCCACGTGGAGCCTGTTGTGGAGAGTGGAGTGATGTCCGTTGTCGTGACTTGCCAGAGCATGATGGAGCCGCATGGGATCTGTTATAGGAAGTGGAGCAGAGTCGCGGCCATTACTGTGGCCTGCCAGGGAGTCTCAGCCTGTCGGCTGAAGCTCGGTTGGGGTGTCTGGTGGAGAGGGGTAGCTCTCCATCTGAGAGGAGCTCGGATGTTGCTAGCGAGCTTTCTACCGTTGGGTGTCTTGGGTGCTAGTACTGCAGGCGAAGGTCATTTGCTGTAGAAGTTCAGTCAGGGGCTTTCTGTGGACGAAGTTCAGTTTCACGCAGAATCCGACAGAAGGTCGACCGGTAGTGGATGTCGGATGGTGCTAGAGAGGTTCACCCGTTGGAGGGGTTTGGCTGCTAGAGCCCGTGCGTCGAGGAGTTCGTCCGAAATTTGTCCGCTACAGAAGTTCGGTCGGAGTTTGGTTCTCGTAGAAGTCCGGATGGGGATCATTTGTTGAGGAAGCTCGATCGAAGCCTTCCTGCAATAGAAGTCTAGAAGGAATTCATTCACAAGGGAAGCTCGGGTGGAGGCTTACAGTAGAAATCCGACGCGGACCGCTCATAGTAGAAATTTGAAGTAGACCGCTTGTAGTAGTAGCTCAGAGTAGATCGCTTGTAGCAGAAGCTCAGAGTAGATCGCTTGTAGCAGAAGCTCGGTGTAGATCACTTGTGGTGGGGGCTCGGAGTCTGACCCTTGTAAGAATTCGGATGAGGTCAACCTGCAATGGGAGCTCAGGCTAAAGTCTGGCTCCCATAGGAGCTCGGACGAAGTCTACCTGCAGTAGGAGTTCGGGGAAGAAGTCTGGCTCCCGTAGGAGCCTGGATGAAACCCAGAAGGCGATCGACCACCATAGAAACTTGGATGGAGCCCGTCCGTCGTGGAGATCTGCTGTTGGGAAAGTTAGGCCACTGGTGAACTGACGTAGTTCTGGAAGAAATTCGGATTGGAGTCGATCGAATCATATCGGAAAAGATCCAGAAGGGGTCTGGAGAATGGTTGACCCTTGTAGGAGATCGGCCGATGGTAGAATCCAGAGAGCACTTGGAGCAGCCTGATGGACAACTGAAGAAGCTTATCACTGGAGAAGCCCGAGAGATGCGGCAGGAGTTTGTCCATCGGGGGAACCCGATCGACACCTGTGGAAGAAGCTGTGGGAGTTTATCCGTTGGTAGAACTTGGGAATATTGCGGAAGCTCGACCGTCAGAGAGGTTCGAAAAGATGTCGCCCAAGGTTGGATGTCGGCGGAGTCCCAGGAGGGTCACTCCTAGTATGAACTTCGACTGGGGGATATTTTATACCCAACACCAGTTCCCCTACTTCCGAGTTCGAGTTTCGAATGAAGGAAGTATAGAGAAATTTTTACAGCCGAAGTTGCCCCCTTGGGGCTCCCTGAGGGACTCCATCCACCGAGCTCCTAGCCCAGGGGATCACGACCTTCAAGCCATCCGAAAACTTCTTAGTTATCCAACTCCTTCTCTTCCCAACCTTCTGAAGGAGCAATTTCTGTTCAACATCGGCTTGAGTCCCCTGGATCCTGCGAGTATTCCATCTTTTCTTTTCTTCTTCTTTTCTTCTTCTCTCCCCCTTCTCTCTTTTTTTTTATTTTTTTTAACCATGCGTCACCTCTTCCTTTTTTCACTCCGTTGCTGATCTCTTTTTCTCTCTTTTTTTTTTCTTTTAGGAATGGATGCTGAAGTAGCACGGATGCTTGTCAGGGGCCTCAAGGTTCACAAAAGAAAAGGCGCTGCGGCCTCTGGGTCGACAAAGAAGGCCAGAACGGAGGAGACGAGCTCGGCCATGCCTGCCTAGGTGGCCCTCACTGTCGATGTTCCTTCAGATGCCGAGCCCCCAGTTCCCTGAGCCTCTTCGAGGAGTTCTCCCGTCGAGGTTCCCGCTTCGGGGACCCACTCCGAGGAGGTGCCAGGGGTTGAGAGGGGGAGGAGAAAGAAGACGGTGGCCCGTAGGGTCAGCGGCCGTCGAGCTGCCATCGAAGAATCCCACGGCTCCGAGGAAGAGCTAGTGGAGAATCCCTTTAATGACAGGGACCTGATAAAGTGACTGGTCGACGGGTGCGTCCTGTCCGAAGTCGTCCAGAGGATCGTTCGCGTCGATCCCGAACAGCGGGTTTGGGACTCTCTGGGATCCTTTCTCGAGGTAAGCAGATTCACTTTCTTCCTTCCCTCGCTCCTTCATTTAATTAACTTCTCAGCTTTCATTCTGACCTTCTGGCCGCCCTTGCAGATCGGGCACCAGCTCCTCGCCAACATCAAGGCGATGAACAAGGCGAGGAGGGACGCTATCCAGGCGGAGGAAGGTCGCCGGGCCGAGGCCACCCACCTCAAGGAAAAGGTTGTCGAGGTAGCCAACCTCCAAGAGGCACTTGAGAAAGAAAAGCAGGCCTCGGAGGAGATGGTGAGGAAGGCGGAGGTCGAGGTCGCAAATTTGATGGAGCAGATTTCGGTTCTGATCTCGGAGGCCAGGGGCCAAGCGGTGGAGGAGTTCAAGGCCTCCGCTGAAATGAGGGACCTGAACGTCAAGTTCGGCCAAGATGCATTCATCAAAGGATTCAAGCTCTGCCAAGAGAAGATGGTCAAGAAATTTCTCGAGCTCAACTTCAGCTTCTTGGATGAGGTGTTTGAAGATGAAGCTGGGCCCTCTCCTACTGCCGCTGCCACCGCAGGCCCCCTTCCAAGAACACCAGGCTCCCCAACTCCTGCTTCGGAGGTCTGAGACTTCTGACTTTGTATTTTTCTTTCACTGTGATTTTTCTTTTTTCTTTTGTCTTTAAGAGACATTCAATCAATAAAATTGGGCTCCTCCTTATGGGGAACTTCTCTTCTCTTTTCTTTTTTCTTTCTGCAATGAGCCGCACCTTGACGCTTTTATCTCCTGATGGTAGTGTCCTACCGAAGCGCTTCCCTTGCCACAGGGAGTTCTGCTGAGGTCCACGATCTGACATCTGAGGAAGAAAGTCTGTCATTTAACAAAAAAGTCAAGGGAGATGGAGGACAAACTTCGCAGGCTGAGAGAGAGCCACTCAGAGGCCATTGCAGAGGCCACCTACTTCCGAAACCTCCATGTGAAAGGGATCATGGATTACAGCCAGAGGAAGGTGAACTTTGAGAAGGAGCTCGAGGAACATAAGAAGCGTGCCAGCGACCGATCTTGGACTCAGGCTTCCAAGATCAGCTCTCTTGGAGCAGAGCTGTCGGCTGCATGGGAGAAGATCGACCAGCTGGAAGGAAGCTCGTCCTGGCTTTCGACTCGGGCCGACCACGACCGAGAATGGTTGAAGAAGTTCTCCGACCTTTAGCAACAGCTCCAGGATGCCGAGGCGAACTACAATGCATACCGGGCCGGCTGGTGCAAGCAGGTGGACGACTACAGGAGGAAGCTCAGGATGGCGACCGACGAGGTTGCCTGCCTTCAAAGGTAGTTATCTGAAGGAGCCCAGTTCATCCCTATTCGGGATCCCAACGAACTCCAATCCCTGAGAGAAACCATAGAAGAGCTATCCGTCGCCCTTGGAGAGGGGAGGACCGAGCTGCAACAGTTGAAGATCTAGCTGGTATACGAGCAGCAGGCGGTCAAGGATGCGGAGGTAGAATCTGAGGTCCTGAGAAAAAAGCTCTGAGAGGCAGAGAATGAAAGCCAATGGTCTCGTCGGATGTATCTGGAGATACTAATAAGGGAGAAAGAATTGGAAGAAGAAGTCGAAAGCTTAAGGCACTCCCTGATGAGGGTTGAAGCCGAAAGTTCGAAGTCGGAAGAAGTCGGGCCCCCTTAGGGCTCTTTTTGCCTTCCGTCCTTCTATGTGTCCTCTTTTTCTTTTCTTGTCATTTTTTTTTGGCCTTAAGGGCTTTGTAATGCATACTTAGTTAATGAAATGAAAAGAAAATTTTCCATTACCTCTTCTACTCATGTGTTGAGTTGTCGTTTGCCAAACTTCTTTTGGTTTTTGCCTTGCTTGATATCGATGTCATTCAAAGTTACCCAATCATCGTCGCATTGACCTGTCCCTTTTATTTATGATCGCAGATTTGTCCGGGGCCACTCGAGTTTGACGCTTCCTTTTGGAGTTCGAGCTCGGGGGTCTGAACTTCTCGTCGCCTTGAGGAAGCCGTCTTATCTTTGGCCTGTGTTGAGAGCCCTCTTGGAGACTAGAGATTTTTGATAAGAATCCCCATCCTCGCTGAGATGAGGTCCCCTGTATCTTTGATGTAACTTATTTTTCATTTGTCGCTGGTGTAGTTCGTCGCTTTCCTTTTTAACTTTCCCCCTTTTTCTTTTTCTTTTCTCAAGTGAGGGTTTTCCCTTTGCTCTTAGTGGGGTCACAGGAGCGCGGAGGGGCCATCGAGAAGATTTTCTTTTTCTTATCTGGTCTTGAATGATCGAATCTTAGTTGGTGTCAGGATGAGGTTCTCTTCCTATTCCTGATGTAGTCGATTTCAGCTCAGGTTAGGACGAGGTTCTCCTGTTCCTAACAGGACTGTGGGGGCACATATGGGCGTTGCAGGGCCTCTCCTCCCATCCGGTCTAAAAATAATTGGGCCTTCGATTTTGCTCATGTTAGGGCGAGGTTCTCCTCCTATCCCTAACAGGGCTGTGGGGGCACATATGGGTGTTGCAGGGCCTCTCCCCCCATCCGGTCTAAGGAGAATCGGGCCTTCGACTTTGCTCATGTTAGGGCGAGGTTCTCCTTTTATCCCTAACAGGGCTGTGGGGGCACATAAGTGCATTGTAGGGCCTCTCCCCCCATCCAGTCTAAGAAGAACCGGGCCTTCAACTTTGCTCATGTTAGGGTGAGATTCTCCTCCTGTCCCTAACAGGACTGTGGGGGCACATAAGGGCATTGTAGGGCCTCTCCCCCCATCCGGTCTAAGGAGAACCAGGCCTTCGACTTTGCTCATGTTAGGGCGAGATTCTCCTCCGTCCCTAACAGGACTGTGGGGGCATATAAGGGCTGTTATATGGATCTCTCCCCCAGTCCGGTCTTAAAATAATCGGACTTTCAACTTTGCCCATGTTAGGATAAGGTTCTCCTCCTGTTCCTAACATGGCTTTATTTTCATTATCTGAAGGGGTTACCCCCTGTCGTTACGGGTCCATGCCAAAAGGGAAAGATATGCAAATCTGAAAGAAATCTTGATTTAAAGCAAAGTCATTAGTAATACATTTATAGGTTTTTCAAATCTCATGGTCGTCGAAGGTCCCCGTCGAGGTCCTCCGGAGATGGAGTTGATGATCCCAATTGGAGGCCGATCTTTGAGCTGCTCTTCCCTCCTCGATGGCTCAGGTTGTGGCAGGGCCCTTGGCCGATCCTCTCTACCCTCAGGCCGGTGTCGAATGAACCTGTCGAGCCGATCTCGTCTAATGAGCTCTTCGATCTCGTCTCGGAGTTGAATGCATTCCTCTGTGTCGTGGTCGTGGTCACGATGGTAGAGGTAGAACTTGTTAGGATTGCACTTCCCAGGATGTGTGTGCATCCTTTCTAGCCTTGGGAGCTGCTCCCTGACCTCCATCAGCACCTGAGTTTTCGATGCGTTGAGGGGGGCATAGCTGTGGAATCTTCCTGGGGGAGAGCCCTGCCGAACCCTACGGTTCGGACTTCTCTGCCTGCATGCTCGGGGAGGAGTCTGGGCACGCTTGTGCCTGAGAGGAGTTCGAGAATGTGGCCGAGCTTCACTCGGCCCTCTTTCAACTGTGGGCTTGCTGGAGTCTGGGCTTGCTGGCGTCTGGTGCACCATGGAGCAGCATCATGGTCCGGAAGGCCTCCAGGTGGTCAACCGGGTCGAGGTCCTGTCGTAGCTCTCAAATTGAGGGAGCTTGAAGTTCGACGGGATTGGTTCCTGCATGATCATTTGAGAGAAAGGAGGGTCAGTGCAGATGTCCTCACTGTAAGCAGTGGGAGCACGGTGGAGCTCTTCGATCCATCGGTTCATCTCCTGAAATCTCTGATCCAGGAGGTCCTCTCGATTGTGGGCCTCAAGGATCTGCTGGTGGAGTGGAGGCAGGGACTCTCCAGGGGTTGAATCATGATCGGATGGAGGACTCTCCGCCTTCTGTTTTTTCTTTTCTAGGAAGGACAGGGCGGCTGGCCCATGTGGCCCACCCGATCGTCGAATTTTGAAACTTTGGCGATGCTCTTTCCAGCCGCACCGATGCCTGCAGCTGCTGCTGCATGGCCTGCACTGCTTCGGTGAGGCCTCTGACCTGTTGAGCCAGTAGGTCAAACTGCTCCATGCCGACTGCCATTGCCGGAGGAGGAGGAGCTCGGGAAATCGGAGATGAGGCTGGGGCTTGTGGAGCTCACTGAGATCTGGCCGTGGAGGCCGTTGACCGCTTGGTGGATGCCCTTCGAGGAGGCATCAGGTGGAGATCAGGCAGGCAACCGGAGGAGGAGATATCAGAGAAGATGACCGGAGGTGGTCCCATTGAGCGCTCTTTTAAGAACAAGGGTACTGCGAAGACACAGTCCCCTTTCTCTAGTGCCAATCCTGTTGATGCAAAAATCCACCGACGTCGGAGAAGTTGAAGTCGAGGGAGTCACGGTCGCCACCGGGACCTGCAAAGAAAGTCTAAATCAGAGTTGGGGGTGCTCTGGCAAGACCCTCCAACGCTCAAGTCAGTTCTCTGCCTTAACAAGAATGGAGTGCTCGAACGAAAATTTTAGCAGAGTTTTTAGATAGAGATTAGAGCTTAGAGAATAACATATCTGGGGGTCCACTTTTTATAGGCAGAGGGCGTAACAGATTTGACAGCGACGTCTGTAACCACCTGGTAGTGGGCCGTTCGGGGCCATGAGGAGTTTGTTACGGAGAGTAGAGGAGTGGAGTTGTGGCCATCGCCGTGGCCTACCACGTGGAGCCTGTTGTGGAGAGTGGAGTGATGTCCATTGTCGTGACTTGCCAGAGCATGATGGAGCTGCGTGGGATCCGTTATAGAAAGTGGAGCAGAGTCGCGGCCATTACTGTGGCCTGCCAGGGATTTCTGGCCTGTCGGCCGAAGCTCGGTTGGGGTGTCTGGTGGAGAGGGGTAGCTCTCCGTCTGAGAGGAGCTCGGATGTTGCTAGCGAGCTTTCTTCCGTTGGGTGCCTTGGGTGCTAGTACTGCAGGTGAAAGTCATCTGCTGTAGAAGTTCGGTCAGGGGCTTTCTGTGGATGAAGTTCAGTTTCACGCAGAATCTGACAGAAGGTCGACCGGCAGTGGATATCGGATGGTGCTAGAGAGGTTCACCCGCTGGAGGGGTTCGGCTGCTGGAGCCCGTGCGTCGTAGGAGTTCATCCAGAATCTGTCCGCTACAGAAGTTCGGTCGGAGTCTGGTTCCCGTAGAAGTCCGAATGGGGATCATTTGTTGAGGAAGCTCGATCGAAGCCTGCCTGCAATAGAAGTCCGAAAGGAATTCGTTCACAAGGGAAGCTCGGGTGGAGGCTTACAGTAGAAATCCGACGCGGACCGCTCGTAGTAGAAATTTGAAGTAGACCGCTTGTAGTAGTAGCTCGGAGTAGATCGCTTATAGCAGAAGCTCGGAGTAGATCGCTTGTAGCAGAAGCTCGATGTAGATCGCTTGTGGTGGGGGCTCGGAGTCCGGCCCTTGTAAGAATTCGGATGAGGTCTACCTACAATAGGAGCTCAGGACTGAAGTCCGGCTCCTGTAGGAGCTCGGACGAAGTCTACCTACAGTAGGAGTTCGGGGAAGAAGTCCAGCTCCTGTAGGAGCCCGGATGAAACCCAGAAGGTGGTCGACCATCGTAGAAACTTGGATGGAGCCCGTCCGTCATGGAGATCTACTGTTGGGAACGTTTGGCCACCGGCGAACTGACGTAGTTCTGAAAGAAATTCGGATTGGAGTCGATCGAATCCTGTCGAAAAAGATCTGGAAGGGGTTCGGAGAACGGTTGACCCTTGTAGGAGATTGGCCGATGGTAGAATCCAGAGAGCACTTGGAGCAGTCTGATGGACAATCGAAGAAGCTTATCACTGGAGAAGCTCGGGAGATGCGGCAGGAGTTCGTCCGTCGGGGGAACCCGATCGACACCTGTGGAAGAAGCTGTGGGAGTTTATCCATCAGCAGAACTTGGGAATATTGTGGAAGCTCAACTGTCGGAGAGGTTCGAAAAGATGTCGCCCAAGGTTGGACATCGGCGGAGTCCCGGGAGGGTCACTCCTGGTACGAACTTCGGCTGGAGAGATATTTTATACCCAACAATTGTTATTTCTGTCTCAATTTTTTTTAAAATGTCATTTCTGTAGGCCTTCTGGCCAAAAATGATTATAAAATTTCAATAAAGAAATAAGTTTGTAATATCATTATGGATGGTGTTATTATTTTTTTGTGGACATTTGAACAATGGTGTGTATATGTTATCACAACCTGTTAATGTAGTCTATTCAACTGGCAAGCACCCTAGATTAGATAGTGTGTCGGATATCTACTTATGGCACTGTAGGCTAGGTCATATAAACAAGAATAGAATAAACAAGTTGACTCAAGAGGAAATCTTTGAAGTCAGTGATTGTGAATTACTTCCAACCTGTGAGTCTTGTCTTCTTGGTAAAATGACAAAGTCACCTTTTACTAGAAAATATAAGAGAGCTACTGAGCTCTTGGGCCTAGTACATACTGATGTATGCGGGCCCATGAGCACAAGTGCTAGAGGTGGATATTTCTACTTTATAACTTTCACGGATGATCTATCCAGATATGGATATGTCTATCTGATGAAACATAAGTCAGATTCATTTGAAATGTTCAAACGATTTCGAAGTGAAGTAGAAAAACAAACTGGGAAGAGTATTAAAACTCTTCGATCTGATCGAGGAGAGGAATATCTTTCTAGTGAGTTTCTCACATATCTAGGAGAGAATAGGATTCTCTCCTAATGGACTCCTTCAAGAACACCATAGCATAATAGTGTGTCTGAAAGGAGAAATCAGACTCTGTTAGACATGGTCCGATCCATGATGGGTTTTGCCAGCTTGTCGATATCCTTCTGGGGATATGCACTCGAATTGGTATGTTATCTATTAAATAAGATTTCAAGTAAGTCTGTAATTAAGACTCCATATGAAATATGGACAGGGCGTAAGCCAGCACTTTTACACCTTAGAGTCTGGGGGTGCCCGGTCTATGTCAAATGATTAGTCACAGACAAACTTGAACCTAGGTCTGACAAATGCACATTCATCGAGTACCCCAAAGAGATCAAAAGATATTTTTTCTACCATGCTGATGAACAAAAGGTGTTCGTCAGCCTTAAGGCAATCTTTTTAGAAAAGGAGTTTCTTGGTGAAAAAATTATTGTCTCTAAGGTTGAACTTGATAAAGTTCAACAGGTAGAAGGATCGACACTAATAGCTGAACCTGAGTCGAATTTGATTAGATTAGATCTGGAGCCCAATGTACCTACACCATTAAGGCGATCCGATAGAGTATTGCGTCAGTCGAGCAGATACTATAATTTTTTAGTCCGGGATGGTGATCCCATCGAACTCGATAGAATGATGAGGATCTGATCACCTATATGAATGCAATGCAGAGATCTGATTTCGAGAAATGACTTGAAGCCATGAAATTCGAAATGGAGTCCATGAAGGTTAACGATGTATGGACATTGGTTGACCCACCTGAAGGGGTTAAACCCATTGGGTGTAAATGGGTGTTCAAAAGGAAAAGGGGCGTAGATGAAAAGGTGGAGATCTATAAAGCCCGTCTGGTTGCCAAGGGATATCATCAACGTTATGGTATTGACTATGGCGAGATATTTTTTCTTGTGGCAATGCTCAAATCCATTCGGATAATGCTTGCAATAGTTGCCCATCTGGATTATGAGATCTGGCAAATGGATGTAAAGACAATTTTCCTGAATGGAGAGCTGACCGAAGAGGTGTATATGATACAACCTGAGGGGTTTACATCCACAGATGAGTCTAAGGTGTGCAAGCTTCAGAGATCTATTTATGGATTGAAGCAAGCTTCTCAGAGTTGGAACATGCATTTTGATAAGGTGATCAAAACGTATGGCTTTATTATGAATGGAGAAGAGCCCTGCATCTATAAATGGGCAAATGGTCCAGTTGTGGTATTTCTTATTTTGTACGTGGATGATATTCTCGTAATCAGGAATGACATCCCCACACTATAAGAAATAAAAGTTTGGTTGTCATCATAGTTCTCCATGAAGGACTTGGGGGAAGCATCCTACATCCTAGGGATGAAGATCTATAGGGATAGATCTAAAAAGATGCATGGGTTATCCCAGTCCACGTACATAGACACTGTGCTGAAGAGGTTCAGCATGGAAAATTTCAAGTAGGACTATTTACTGATAGGCCACGAAATTTTCCTCTCTAAGAAGGATTGTCCGACAACTCTTGAAGAGAGAGAGCGTATAAGTAGAGTCCCATATGCTTCGATCGTGGGATCTATCATGTACGCCATGACATGTACAAGATCAGATGTGGCATACTCACTAGGAGTAGTGAGTAGATACCAATCTGATCCTGGAGAAAATCACTGGAAAGTGGTTAAAGCCATCTTTAAGTATTTGAGAAATACTAAGGACCAATGATTGGTTTATGGTGAGTCAGATCTGAAACTTGTAGGGTTCACAAACTCCATCTTTCAATCTGATCATAATGACAGCAGAAGCGTGTCGGGTTATATCTTTACTCTGAATGGTGGAGCCATCTGCTGAAAGAGTTTCAAGCAGCATACTGTGACAGACTCTGTTTGTGAGGTGGAGTACATCGCAGCATTGGATGCTGCAAAGAAAGCTGTGTGGCTGAGAAAATTTATCACTGAGCTCGGAATAGCACCCTCTCTCGATGGTTTGGTCCTGCTCTACTGCGACAGCACTAGTGCCATAGCTCAGGTGAAGGAACCCAAAGCACACCAGCGGATGAAGCATATTTTGTGCCGCTTCCATCTGATCTAAGAGATCGTGGATCAAGGTGACGTCGACCTTCAGAAGATCGATGAAAAGGAGAACCTGACCGACCCCTTCACTAAAGTCCTGGTGATAAAGGAGTTCGACAACCACAAGTCGAAGATGGGTATTAGATGCTGTGCTGAGTGGCTTTAGGACAAGTGGGAGTTGTTGGGAAATGTGTCTCAAAAATTAATCGTCAGCCTGTTGACGGTTGAGCAATCTTGTATGGTAATTGATTTGTTAATAAATAAAATATATTTAGCATTTTTATCATAAAAATTTATCTTCTAATGAACTCCGTTGTTATGATGAAGTCCTTAGGACTATTTAGATTCGATAAAGAGAGAATTTATCGATTAGTCCTTAAAACTGTTCACGACCAAATGATAGGCTGTTAATAAAGACGACAGCTTCTATCGAGCATAGGTCACTGTAGGCCATATGGATTGATTGTCCTCTTAACCAAGGAGTGTGGAGACACTGGTATGGCATACAGGTGAGATATAAGGATACATCATCATTGAACATGACCAACTCCAGAGCATTCTGCTGTCGAGAATGTCTCTGATAGGATATAGGTATAAGTGTCTCTTAGATTTGAGATACCTCAGTGACTTGCAAGCAACTCACTGTGCTTTGGTACTAGACTAACTGAATTTCTAATTCAGTGATGGAAGGCTTCTAAGCATAGTCAAGTACTTGTAAAGTCAGAGTGTGATCGAGATGGGATTGACCACTCCAAGAGTTGGAGAAGAATGAGTCACTGTATTTTAATTTAGCAAAACCTTGGCCAGGATAATCCATCAGATGGATTTGATATTTTGAAATACAATGTGGACAACCTGATCAAAGTTGACAGTTGAACTCTGAGGTATCCTATGATCATTTTGGTCAAGGGGATGAATTATATGGAAATTATATCTGCATGGGTTCTAAGGATGTTGTTCTACATATTCGACCTATCCGATCGTTGGGTACCGTTGCTAGATGATCACTTTGATTGGTACAAAAATATATTTTTATACTATCAATTTAGGTTTGAACCTATGAGGTCACACACATTAGATTTCAGGATCTGATCGGATGGTTGATCAACGATTAAGAATCGTTCTAGGGTTAAATGATCAATACGATTGACATTTAACCTAGTGCAAGTGTTGCAGGAGGATCGATTAGCAATTCAATTGTTAATTGGCTTAATTTGATAAAGTCAATGAGCTAAGATTAAGTCTAATTGAATATAATTTAATTATATTTAGTTTGGGCTTGATTGGATCAAGTCCAATTTGTTTATTGGATAAGCCAAGTGTAAGGAAAAAACTAGTCCTAGTTCAATTAGGACTTGGGTCAACCTAATTTCTAATTTGATTAAAAAATTAAATTAGATTTAAATCTAATTTAATCTGATTAAATTAAGTTCTTAATTGGGTTAAGATCTATTTTAATTAGATTGATCTAATTTTAGTTTGATTTGGTTTGAGAAACCAAATTAAAATAAGTCATAAGATTGAATCCTAGTAAGACTAGGATTTCACCTTGCGCCACATAAGCCCACCCAATGCCCTCTCTTTTATTCCATGCCAATCCCCTCTTATTTTGTGTAACAAAAGCCCTCTCCTAGGTTTTTCCTACATCCAAAAGGTTTTCTCTCTTCTTTCATACATGAAAAGTGGTTGTGGATCAAATCAAAGTAGGAATAAGTTTGGATTTCAAATTCTATGAGATAGAGTTTTAAAAATCTAAAACTTTTTTTTTTTGTACTGAATTTACTCAAATTTTTTTTAAAAATTTTTGTGACTTTTAGGGCACATATTTTTCACCCTTTACTAGTAGTCCATGGATGAAAATAAGGAGGAGGCACCCAAGAGTTGGGTGCCCCTTATCTTGTCATGTTTGGATAAGCCTTGACTAGGTATTTGACCTAGACAAGGACTCTATCATATCTCTCTCTATAAAATGAGTTTCTTTATAAAATTTTTGAAGGACATAGAGATTTGAGAGACCTTTGGGGCATCCAAAAATTAGAGAGAAAGACCTTTGGATCGTGGAGATATAATAGACACAAGACAGGGTGTCTAGGAGAGAGTAAAGAGAAGAAGAAAAAGGTCTTCTTCTAGGATTGTTAGTTTTATCTCTTTCCTTCCTCCATCTTGAGTTTTCTGAGAGTGTCTCAGATCTAAAACTCCTCCTCCTACTTTTCATCTTTGGAAGAGCCCAAATCAAGAAGAAGGAGGCACCTGATCAACCATCGAAGAAGGATCATCGCAGTACTAGCATACTGTGCTGATTTTCTGAAGCAAGACTTCTGATCGAGATTCATGGGCTCGTGTGGACGACTCCTAGAGATCGGACGTATGTGCGGTTTACAACATCATCCTCAAGCTCGGATCAGTAAGGTTAGAACATCTAACTTGCAAGGTAATAGATCTGATCTATTGTTTAATACATATGTTTGATGTAGTATAGAAACATGTTGATATGATCAACATGTAGTTCATGCTCTATATATTTTAATTTTTAATTTAATACTATGTAATAATCATGTAATAGAATCTTAGATCTAAGAATTTTTTGATTTTAAAAAATAAATTTTAATTTATTTTAGTCTTCTGCTGCCTGATCTTGAAAAAGTTTCAAGATCTAACTCTGAAACCCTAGATCTGGTTCCTTCAGATCTCAGGTCTGAAAGATATTTATACCTATGTGTTTTGCGAGCAGCTCTTGACAGCAGAACACTCAGCAGGTGAGTCACTTATTCAGTAATGATGTACCCTTATATCTCATCTGTATGCCATATCAGTGTCACCACACTCCTTGGTTAAGAGGACAACCAACCTATATGGCACACAACAACCTTCACTCGATAAATGTCATCATCCCGTAATGACGTATCATTTGATCGTAAACTTGTTTAAGAACTATATGATAAATCCTCTTTTTATCGTACTCTAGCATAGTTCTAGGGACTTCGTCATAGTATAAGAGTTCAAGGAAGATATCACTTTGTGATGAAAAATATTAGAATAACTATTATTCAATAATCAATAATTCATATACAAGGATGAACTCAATCATCACATGATTGGTTTTAGGATACAATTCTCAATAAGGATTGGACCCAATAACTGTTTGGTGAGGATCCTAATGACGGCTTTACATTCACTGGTGAACAATGGGTCTGACTTGACTGAAAAATATGCCAATAACTATTAGGTGAGGCCACAAGACTTGGAGACTAAGCCCACTGCATCTTCCTTAGTGAAGCAATGGATAAGGTATTATCCACTCATTGATCTATGCTCATCAATAACTGTTAGATGAGGTGTGTATAGATTAAGGGACCACAGTACCCACCTAAAATTGATCACATATAGGTTTTCATTTCTCCACCCAAGGAGTGTGGGAGATTCGAGGAAATAGTGAGAGCCTTGTTTATTTTTAAAGTTCTCAGAACAAATATTTTTATAGGTATAAACATATAACTAAAAATTATTTTATCTGTAGATAACCATGTCAAGTTTCAATCCTTTAGCTCGTATCCTCGATACCAATAGGTTGACCGATAAAAACTATAAAGATCGACTCTAAAATTTGTGAATCATTCTCAGTTTCGAGAAACTTGCCCATATCTTTGACTAGGATGCGCCTGTGTTACTAGTGTTGGAATTCGAAGTTTGGTACATGCATGTGTATTTCAAAACTTCATTTTCTAAGAACCACAATGAAGAATAAAATTAAAATAATTTTAATCTAAATTATGCATGCATAACAATAAAAAATCACATGGATCTATCTCATATGCTGAAATTGATATATGCTGAAATTTAGGTTGTGAATCAAATCACATACTTGTTTCACAATCTCTTTCTTCAAAGCTTGATCTGAAAGAGATGAGACTCTCTGTTAGCCGCATAAGTATCTGACCTCTACGAGTATCTACTCGAGATCAGTCTGGAATAGTCCTCTATAATCTGAATTTTGATTCTTCAAAATTTAGCTTACTGAATCTGAACGAAGCCTGGATCACGATCAACGTTTGATCTTTCTCCTTGATCTTCTTCTTCTCCTCTTCTCTAGAGTTTCTTTTTGCTATATGCTGCTACCAAATGCTAGAAACTAGCAAGAAAGAGACACCTTGTTGCCCAGCTATGCAACCCAAGAGGGGGGGTGAATTAGATTTTTAAAATTTTAAAGTTAATTTAGAACTACAAAAATTAAGTAATAATAAGCAAGTTATATGTAGAAAATGATTTAAGCAAGGTGTAGAAATGAAATGCAAGAATGCAAAAAAATAAAGAAATTTAGAAAGAAAGCAAGTAAGCACACCACAAACAATCAAGGTTTATAGTGGTTCGGTGCCAATCTTACACCTACATCCACTCCCCAAGCTCCTACTTGGAAATTTAAATCCACTAAAATGTATTCAACAAGAATACAATATCGGTACCTCCGATTCTAGCTATCCCAAGCTAGAATACTTATTTCTTAGGTACAAGCCAATCCAATACAATTTGATTCAAGGTTCAGATCAACCTATTCAAGTTTTGAAATCCTTTCAAAACTAAAGATCAAGACAAAAATAGAGTATAAGAGTTAATAACAAAGAAATACAAGTTTAGCTCCTTTAATGAGTAAATAAAACTTTAAGTACACTTTACACAACAAGAAAGAAATTTTTTTGATTTTTCTCAAGGTTGTTGAAGACTTGCATGAGTTCTTGAGGGGTTGGTAAACTTGAAATGAAAACTTCTTTTGCTTGAAGAGGGCTTTTTGCTTAGGGCTGAAATTAATGCTTGAATCTCTTTTCTCTTTTCTTTCGTTCAGTGCCTTTATATCTTCAATAGATGATGGAGAGAATCTGAACAGGATTAGAGCCGTTGGAGTGCATTAAATGAGTATTAAATACTATCAAAATGAGTGAAAAACTAGCTATTACGGAGATTTTCTGTCACAGGGGTTGACTCATAGGGTCGTCCCCTGTACAGGGGTCGACCCCAGGGGTCGACATCTGTGGCGTAGAATAGAAATTGACTGTTCTGTATCTTTGATTTGCACAGACAATAGGAGTCTACCCCTAGGGTCATCTCCTTAGGGTGTGCCAACGAAAAATAGCGTGTCGTTCAGCTCCTTTTGACAGGGATCGACTCATAGGGTCGATCTTTTTCTTTAAACTTGATTTTTTATCAAAATATACATCCAAAAAATATAAAATTACCTCTAATAGATCATAAATCTTCTATTCTTGCTTTTGAGGCTTTCGAATCAAAACTTGATAAAATTATAATTTTGCCCCTGAAATACAATAAATCTTTTTCTAAGCCAAAATCATTAGTAACCCCCTCAAATATTTTGTAATCATCAAAATCAATTCATGGAGCAACAATCTTCTCCTTTTTGATAATGATAAAATACTTGAGCAAAAGCAAAATATAACATATATAAAGTATTGATTAAGAATTTTTAAATTTATGAAGATGCATCACTTAAACATTATAGCCAATTATTTGAATAAAATACATCATGAGTAGTTTGAACATTAGTTTGAAAATTACTTATAAGATTATTTTCTTTGATAATTTTTTTTGACAATTTTTTTTGATAATTTTGCTTATTGCCCGATTTTATTTCTCTACTCTCCCTTTTTGATAACATCAATTAAGATCTTAAGGGGTTTTTAAAGAAAAATAAAAAAGACTCCCCCTTACTATAGCAATCATAAAAGATATTTCAATTTACTCATATAGAAGATATTGCCATTCATAATATTTCATAGTACATATATGAGGTATTTTTCATATCACATAATTAAGACATTTCAAATGATGCCATTCATAAAAATCAATCCAAATGACATTCATAGGAGTTAAAAGCATATATATATATATATATATATATATCCAAAATATGACTGAAGAGTTATCAGATACATAAGTGTTACAATACATAAGAGTCAAGTCAAAATACATAGGTCATATAAAAGTCATGGATAATAAAAAATATAACTATTCATGAGTCAATCAGCCAACAAATACCAAGGCCATAAGTTAGATTCTAGATAAAAAGACTAACTATACTAGATCTAATAAATATCATGGCTAGAGGCATCAGAATCAGAAGAGTCAAAGATGTGATAAGGAGACTCAGGATCAAAGCCATGGGCACGTCCTCGACCACATCTGCCTCGGCCACGGGTAGAAGTACCGACATGAGCAAAAGGGCGAGAAGACCTTGGAGCCTGGGGAGATATGGACTCTGCTAGGAGAACAAGTCTGATGGTGTCCAATTATTCCAAAACTCTCAACATGGACTGCATCAGGGTATCAATCTGAGTAGAGACAGCCTCACTGGAGCCCCTGATCTCTCTCCTCAAAAAATCAAAGCCACTCTCCAAAACACCTCGAAGCCTAGCCGCCTTTGCAGACAGGTTGGAGACCTCCGTGATGTCCTCTTGCGGCTGGGGATGGGCTAAGGCTAATACCTGCCTTTGCAAATCAAAAACTCTACCTGTCAGTCTCAGAATACATCCTTCAAGCTCCTCAAGTTGTGCGGACTGAGCTACAAGCATCTGAAAGATAGTAAAGATATGAGGGATCATAGTCTGGTCTGAAACAGCCTGAGATGTCATCCTCTGAGTAAAACTTGAGGTGACAAACTGCTGGGATAAGATAGAGGCAACCTGTAGGGAAATCAATTGAATATGATCATTTGAAAGTCTGAACATTGAAGGATCTACTTTGCTACCTGACTGTGGTATAGAAACATCTCTCCTCACTGACTTGAGGGACCAGTCTCATGATCAGACATGAACTGAATATCAAGAGATGCTCTATGATCATGAGGAAGTGAAGACGATCCCTCCTCCTCTGCTCTCTCCTCAACACCCTTCGACCAACCGCCATCAATCTTTGTAAAACCCATGCGGTGCAGTGTGGGGGGGTTGATGGTATCAGAATGTGATAATCTGGTGACTGCCTCTCCCTCAAAACATACTTCGAACCTCCTAAAGACCAGGGTGAGTGCCATACCACAAGGCAGGTGAACCTTAGACCTATTTAGGGTCTATCTCATGGCCTCAATCATCAGAGTAGGAAGGTTCAAGGGGGTCTCGATGATCACATGGTACATGATGCATATATCCCTACCAGATAAGAGGTCATGCCTGCCACTCCTAGAGATAAAAAGTTTGGTCACCATATGATGCAAAAGTCTCATCTCTACTGAAAGTATCCTTGCTTCTAATTTATTTAAATTTTTAGTAAATGGTCTCCCTAAAATAATACTTAGTCCCTCTTCTTTGATTAGGAGTTCCATATGAGTATAACTTTTACAAGGCAAGTGCAAGATTTATTCCAAATACAATGGATCAAGAACAATGTTAACACCTTTCATTGAAGACTTCACTGTTCCATTGTAGTAACTTAAATTCAAATAGAACTATCTGACCAAATCAACATAAGTATTTTCTTTCAATAGACAGTAAAACTCCCATCCTTGACTTTTGATTTTTGATCCAATTGAGAACCCCTCTTTTTAAAAAAACTTAAAATCTATGTTCTTTCTGGGTTTTACTTTTTGATTGGAGAGTGGTACCTTGCTTGGACTAAGTGGGCACTGTGAAAAAGCTAAAGTAGGACTTGAAACTGGAGTAGGAAAGGGCTCGACTGCCATTCCTTTTCTACGCACTTCCTCCTCTAACCCACGAACAGACTTTCTTCTATGTGGTAGCTTTAATTTGGGAGCCATTTCAGATAAGAGAGACTTGCAAACAGCTTAGAAGACCTAATGAGAGGTAGAGTGGAAAGGATTTTAGAGAAAAAATAAGGATTTTGGGGAGATAGACCGTCGGTTTGGAGAAGAGGCTTTGAAGCTAGGGGAAGCTTGATCTGCCCAAACGAAGAAGAAAAAGAAAAGAAATTTATTTCCTAAAAGGGTGATTTGAAGGGGGAAGCACGGTGGGAAGAGAGATTTTAAGAGAATTTTTGTGGTTGAGAGAGTGGAGAGGGAGGAGATTTTTGTTCAGTGGGATGAGGAAGACGAAGGGTAAAGGGTCGGCTCCTTTACAAATGAAGATTTCTCAATAAAACAGAGCATCCGATAGGTTTTAATAAAAATTATAAATTTACCCTAGGATCGACCCTGGGGGTCGACTCATGGCTAGAAAAATTTAAAAAATGAAAAAATTTTAAAAAAAATTAAAACTTAAGGGAAGGGTGTCTATTTAAGAGATTGATCATATGAAGGATAGTTTTGAGCTTTTTAAGAAAAGAGATATGAGAATTGAGCTCAAAATTTGGTTCAATAATTTTTTGACAAAAAAAACTTAAAATCAGAAAGATACTTAAGCTGATGAATCAAGAATTTCTAGTTCTCTTCTAATTTCACAAAATCTATCTTCACTTAAGGCCTTGGTAAAGATGTCAGCCAATTATTTTTTAATATATACATAATCAAGAATTATATCATTATTTTGGACATATTCTCTTATGAAATGATGTCTAATTTTAATATGCTTTGATCTAGAGTGCTGAATTAGATTTTTAGTTAGATTAATAGCACTAGTGTTATCACATCTTATGGGAGTTTCATTGAGTTTGATGTCAAAGTCCTCAAGTTATTGCTTAATCCACAAGATTTGAGCACAGCAACTTTTGGCTGCAATGTATTCGGCCTCGATCGTAGACAGTGCCACCAAATTTTACTTCTTGCTAAATCAAGAGATTAAGTTAACTCTTAGAAATTGATAAGTTCCACTAGCACTTCTTCTATCTAATCTACATCCAGCAAAATCGATATTTGAATATCCTATTAAGTCAATTGATGAGTCCTTAGAATATCATAATTCTAAAATTTATGTACCTTTTAAATATTTAAAAATTCTTTTAACTGCATTTAAATATGATCTTTTTGGATTTGATTGAAAGTGAGCATGTAGACAAATACTAAACATAATATCTGGTCTACTAGCAGTTAAATACAATAAAGAACCAATCATGCTTCTATAAAATTTTGAGTCTATATTTTTTACCTCCTTCATCCTTGTCAAGCTTACATGATGGGCTCATAGGGGTACCAATGGTTTTGGAGCCCTCCATTCTAAATCTTTTGAGTAGTTCTCTTGTATACTTGCTTTGGGTGATGGAGATCCCTTCCTTTGTTTGTTTGATTTGGAGTCCGAGGAAGAATGTAAGTTCTCCCATCATGCTCATCTTGAACTCCCCCTGCATGAGCTTAGGAAAATCTTGATAAAAAGTTTCATTAGTAGACCCAAATATAATGTCATCAATGTATATTTGTATAACTAAGATATCATCATGATTTCTTTTAATGAAAAGGGTTGTATCTATATTTTCTCTTAAAAAACTATTATTAAGCAAGAATTTACTTAACCTTTCATACCAAGCCCTAGGTGCTTGTTTTAAACCATATAATGTTTTGTTTAATTTGAAAACATGATTAGGAAAAGCATGATTTTCAAAACTGAGGGATTATTCTACATATACTTCTTCAGCAATATAACCATTTAAAAAAATACTTTTGACATCCATTTAGAATAACTTAAAATTTATAAAGCATGCATATGCAAGTAAAAACCTAAGTATTTCTAATCTAGCAACAGGTGAAAAGGTCTTATCAAAATCAATTTTCTCTTCTTGATTATAACCCTTTGCAACCAATCTTGCTTTATTCCTAATTACATTTCTATGTTCATCCAATTTATTCCTATATACCCATTTTGTGCCAATTATTGGATAGCTTTTAGGTCTTGATACTGAAGACCATACATTATTTTTTTTGAATTGATTAAGTTTCTCTTGCATTGCATTTATCCAATTATAATCTTTTTTAGCTTCATCTATAATTTTAGGTTCAAAATGAGAAATAAATATAAAATGATTGTATACATCTCTAAGTGAAGAACAAGTTCTTACTCCATGTGTAGGATCACCAATGATTAATTCTTTGGGGTGATTGTGATCATACCTCCATTCTTTGGATATATCATTTGTACCTTGAGGTTGTTCTTGTTGTTCTTCACCTTCGTCCTCTTGTTTGTTTTCATGTTCTTCTTGATTTTGAATTATTGAGTCTTTTAGGGTGAGCTTCTTCATCTCTTCTATAAGAGGATCTACATCATCAATACCTTCACTCTTTCTTGAAGGAAGATCATTAGTCTCATAAAAAATAACATGTATTGACTCCTCTACTACTAAAGTTTTTTTGTTGAAAACTCTAAAAGCTTTGCTAGAAGAGAAGTAACTAAGAAAAATAGCTTCATCGGATTTTGCATCAAATTTTTTTAATCTCTCTTTACCATTGTTCAAAACAAAACATCGGCAACCAAAAACATAAAAGAATGTAATTTTTGATTTTCTTCCTTTTCAAAGCTCATAGGGTGTTTTCTTTAGAATTGGTCTAATTGAAGCATGGTTTAAAATATAACATGCCGTGTTAATTGCTTCTACCCAAAAGTCTCTTGGGAGGTTGCTTTCACATAGCATGATATGGGTCATTTCTTTAAGAGTTCTATTTTTTTTTCTACTATCCCATTTTGTTGGACTGTCCTAGGTGCTGAAAAGTTATGGTCAATACCTTTTTATCACAAAATTTTTTAAAATCTTGATTTTCAAATTTGGTTCCATGATCACTTCGAATATTTTGAATTAAATTTTTTTTTCATTAGTAACTCTTCGATAAAATTTTGAGAATACATGAAAAATTTCATCTTTATGTGCTAAAAAGAAAACCCATGTAAAATGAGAAAAATTATCAATAATTACAAAGCCATATCATTTTTCACCTAAACTAGTAGTTCTAGTGGGTCCAAATAAATTCATGTGCAATAATTCTAATGGCCTAGAAGTTGAAACAATATTTTAAGATTTGAATGTGACTTTTATTTGTTTACCTAGTTGGCATGCATCACAAATTTTATCCTTTTTAAAATTTAATTTAGGTAAATCGATAACTAATTTTTTTTTAATAAGTTTTGCAAGTGAATGCATGCTAATATGTGCAAGCCTACGGTGCCAAAGTCAACTAGTCTCATTAATTTTGGCATTCAAGGCTACTAGGCATTGCATGTTTATCTTGAAAAGACCATTCAAATCTACCATATAAATATTACCATGTCTATGTCCAACAAATTTAATGCCTTCATCATTGGGATTAGTTACTATGCATAATGAAGATTCAAAAATAACTTTATACTCTTTGTCATAGAATTGACTAATGCTCAATAGATTATGTTTCAAACCATCTACTAATAAAATATTTTCAATATACTTGGAAGGAGTGATACCAATGTTACCTATATCGATGATCTTTTCTTTACCATTGTCTCCAAAGGTGACCATCCTTTCATCTTTTGCATCAAGTGTGATGAATTGGGATTCATCATCGGTCATGTATCTTGAGCATCCATTATTAAGATATTATTTTTGATTTATTTCTTGGGATGCAAGACACATACATACAAAAATCAAGTTTTGACTTTAGGTACCCAAGTTTTTTTAGGTCCTTTTTGGTTAGTCATAATGGTTCCTTTTGGAACCTATATTTTCTTCACATTAAAATTTTTAGATTTGCTAGAGAAGCATGTATAGGATTTGTGTCTTACTTTATCACATTTAAAGCAAGTAATATTTGAAAACTTGTTGCTTGATGAGTTCACAAAGATATTTTTTAGAAATTTTTATTTCTTCAAAGGGTTGTAGCCAAGACCAGCATTATCATAAATGATCTTTTGATTATCAAGTATTATTTGAAGTTTATTTGAAGTTAGAGTGAACTTTTCTATCATAGGTTTTAACTTAGCAATTTTATTTTTCAAGTTCAGATTTTTTGTGTCAAGACCAATTTTTTATTTGAAATAATCTCATTTTTTTTAGTAAAGATTGATTCTTTGATTTCAATTATTTGTTCTTTACCCTAACTTCTTTAGATCATCAACTAGATCATAAAATACTTCTTAAAGTTCTTCAAAAGTAAAGTCATTAGGAGTTTCAGTATTTATCTCATTTTTATGTGCCATAAGGCACAAGTTGGCTTATTCATGTGAATCTTCTTCTTCGGAGTTTGACTCATCACTATCACTCCATGTAGCCACCATAGCCTTTTTCTTAACTTTTTGGGGCCCTTTTTAAGTTGTGGACATTCGGATCTAAAGTACCCTGGTTTCTTACATTCATAACAAATAAGGGGCTGCTCCTTATCCTTCTCCTTGCTATGCTCCCCTTTTGTAGGTGGCCTCTTCCTCATCCTTTATTTTCTTTTCTTAAAAATCTTTTAAACTTTCTAGTGATGAGACTATTTCTTCATCTTGCTCTTCATTTTCTGTTTCATCGGATTTCTCTTCGATTTGAGTAGTAGATTTGAGGACGATTGTCCTCTTCTTCTTGACATCTTCTTCTTGATGTTGTTTCATACTTAGCTCATGTGTTATTAGCGATCCTAGAAGCTCCTCCAAAGGTAAAATATTCAGATCTTTGGCTTCTTGGATTACAGTCACTTTGGCCTCCCAAGTCCTTGGTAAAGACCTAAGAATCTTTCTCACAAGATCGCTGTTAGAATAAGACTTACCAAAACTTTTTAGATCATTAATAATATCCATAAAATAAAAAATATTTTAGTTATTGATTCATCATGCTTCATTTTAAAGAGTTCATATTTGTGTACAAATATGTTAATTTTTGATTCCTTAACTTGATTAGTGCCTTCATGTATTACTTCTAACCTATCTCATATTTTCTTAGCCGACATGCATGTTAAATATAATTAAATTCATTAGCATCTAAAGTATAATATAAAATATTCATGACTTTAGCATTGAGTTGAGCCATTTTCTTGTCAACCTCATCCCATTCTCTTTCGAGTTTGATTGATTCTACACCATCAATTATCTTAGCAGATGTGTATGGTCCATTAACTATGATACTCTACATATCATAGTCAAGTACTTGAATAAAAATTTTCATCCGAGCTTTTTAATTGGTGTAGTTTGAACCATTGAAAAGTGGAGGTCGGTTTGTGGACTGCCCTTCGGCTAGTGAAGCACCAACTTGAGTTGCCATAGATCTTTAGCTCTTTGATGGTTAAATCAAAGTAGAGCTAGAGCACCAAGCTCTGATACCACTTATTGTCCAGATATGCAATCCAAGAGGGGGGTGAATTAGATTTTTAAAATTTTAAAGTTAATTTAGAACTACAAGGATTAAGTATAATAAGCAAGTTATATGTAGAAAGTGATTTAAGCAAGGTATAGAAATAAGATGCAAGAATGCAAGAAAATAAAAAATTTAGAAGAGAGCAAGTAAGCACACCATAAATAATCAAGGTTTATAGTGATTCGATGTCAATCTTGCACCTACATGTACTCCCCAAGCTCCTATTTGAAAATTTAAATCACTAAAACATATTCAACAAGAATATAATGCGATACCTCTGACTCTAGCTATCTCAAGCTAGAATACTTATTTCTCGAGTACAAGCCAACTCAATACAATCCGATTCAAGGTTCGGATCAACCTATTCAAGTTTTGAAATCCTTCCAAAACTAAAGATCAAGAGAAAAATAGAGTATAAGAGTTAATAACAAAGAAATACAAGTTTAGCTTCTTTAATGAGCAAATAAAACTTTAAATACACTTTACACAACAAGAAAGAAGCTTTTCTGATTTTTCTCAAGATTGTTGAAGACTTGAATGAGCTCTTGAGGGGTTGGTGAACTTGAAATAAAAGCTTCTTTTGCTTGAAGAGGACTTTTTGCTTAGGACTGAAACGAATGCTTGAATCTCTTTTTTTTTCCTCCTTTGAGTGCCTTTATATCTTCAATAGATGGTGGAGAGTAATCTAGACAGGATTAGAGCCGTTGGAGTATATTAAATGAGCATTAAATGCTGCTAAAATGAGCTGAAAAACTAGCCATTACGAAGATTTTCCATCACAGGGGTCGACTCATAGGGTCGTCCCCTGCACAGGGGTCGACCCCAGGGGTTGACCTCTGTGATGTAGAACAAAAACTGACTGTTCTGTATCTTTAGCTTGCATAGATAATAGAAGTCGACCCCTAGGGTCGTCCCCTTTGGGTGTGCCAGTCAAAAATAGTGTGCCGTTCAGCCTCTTTTGATAGGGTCGACTCATAGGATTGATCTTTTTCTTTAAACTTGATTTTCTCTCAAAATATACATCCAAAAAATATAAATTACCTCTAGTAGATCACAAATCTTCTATTCTTGCTTTTGAGCTTTCGAATCAGAACTTGGTAAAATTATGATTTTGCTCCTGAAATACAATAAATCTTTTTTCAAGCCAAAATCATTAGTAACCCCCTCAAATATTTTGTAATCATCAAAATTAATTCATGGAGCAACACACCCAAACTTCTTTGGATGTGGAACTCCTTGGGACATGCGTCCTAAGGAAGGGGTGTATAGAACACCCAAGAGAAGAGAAAGGGAGAGGAAGAGAGAGCGTGGGGAGAGCCTTTAGGTGTGAGGGGCTGCTGGTTTTGATTGCTTAGATACCTTAGGGGAGGTCCTTTTAAATAGGCATAAAGATTGAATCCTATTCAATCATATAATACAAGTCCTACTTGAATTAGGATTCTGATTAACTTAAGTCATCCAACTTACATTAGGAGGCCTATTAGGTGCCAACAATTAGAGCCTTTATACCTATAATTAGACACCCTCTTTTGCACCCAAGAGATGCCCCATACGAAATCCAAAGGCCCTCTAATCAATGGACACATCCAAATTGAGCAAATCAAAGTGACACCCCATAATAACTATCAAGGAGATTCATAAGTGACTTGCATCCTTAATTTATATGATCGATAACCTTAGACACCCAACAATTAGAGTCTCATGAATCTTATTCATGTAGATAATTAGTAGATAATTAAGTTAGAATTAATTTATCAAATAAATAATCTCAATGAAAAGAGGAATTGGGTGCAACCATGTGCTAGCAAGGTTACCATGAATGCAATGAGTTTCTCTAAACCCAATTGATATTTCATAAGCTCAATTACTTATTCTAGGCCTAATTCTTTTGTTGTGTGACCTCATAGGTTCAATTTTTTCTGGTAGTGAGATATACAATGATCTCTATCATTGTATCATTGAAACTCTTTTTCAATAGGTCGGAACAATTTCACTCTAACTCAACAAGGAATGTCGATCCAGAACAATCCTAGTAAACTCTCACAATCCACTAGTGACCCCTAGCAGTATGTAGTGATAATCCAATAGAACTAAATGAACCTCTAGGTGTAGTTAACATGTGATTCAGTTCCTCTGTCATGAGTCTCAACTAGATGGCAGGTCATGGATAAATCGTCAAACCTCAACATCAGTTATATGATAGATTGATTAGCTCAAGTCCAGTTGTGACTTCTATGAAAATTTTTTTTCATTAATTACACTGCTGTGACCACAGACTCTTGGACTTAACCTCTCAAATCCCATAGAACTACTCCTCTCTATCAAGGTCGATAGATCCTACCTTGATGCGTACCCCACTCATACAGTGGACCAACTATCACCAACATCCACTACAAAAACTCATTGAGATCCATGTTTATGTGTCAATCAAACTCCAGCAATCTCACTGTGAGTAGTAGTACCATCTCAAGTCAAAGAATCAGTCACACAACTACAGCATCGAGATAATCACTGACGATTGAATAAAAATTCAAGTAATCTCTCGTATGGTCACACTCAGTGCCAATTGTCCTCTAACAACCACCCGTACTTGTCATCCTGTATCTCTACACAGTAGACTAGAGATCCATCTTTTCTGAAGAAGTGATTTGTATGTCAGTCTATCTGAATCCATCATCATCTTCATGATGATCCTATGATCGGAAGTATTTAAAAATTAAATACATATCTCTAATTCTCAACACTTTGATAATATGTATCGAAGCTAATTTCATGGACGATTCAAGTACACATCATACTTGATGAAAAAAAATTATCTTTTTATTGATCATATCAATATATTAAGTATAAAATTATATCCTAGATTTATTATAATATGTCAGTCATATTGGCTTCTAGGCCATACATCTAACAATTTTCCACTTGGACTAAAGGCAATTGGCCACAAATCTAAGTCCCATCTTTTCAAGATGGACTTCTATTTTGGTTGGCTCAGCTGCTTAGTCAGTGGGTCTGCCACGTTATTCACAGAGTCTACTCTTCGCACCTCGATATGAGGTAGTCGCGTACACTGCTGCTCTATGTGTTTGGACTTCTGGTGAGACCTTGGGCTCCTTAGCAAGGGGTATGGTGCCATTGTCTTTGCAGTACTGTGTCATGGCATGACATCCAGTTCTATAACTAACATTAGAACCAAAATTTATCCTACACATCTACAGCATATTCAGGCCTCCATTGATTGTATATTTAGAACCCTTCTAATAAATCGAACAAAATACACCCTCTACTTGCAACTCAGAATCCCCTCCAAAGACCAAGAATAAATTCTTAGTCCTTCTCAAGTAGTTAAGGATATTTTTTACAGCTATCCAATGCTCCTCGTCTGGATTTGACTGATACCTGATCGTGACACTCACAGTAAGGACAATATCAGGTCGAGTGCGTAGCATGGCATATATGAGGCTTCCTATTACCGAAGCATAATGAATCCTACTCATGCATAGAATCTTCTCAGATGTGGTCAGATACATCATCTTGGAGAGATGAATACCATACCTAAAAGGTAAAAGACCTCTCTTGGAGTTTTTCATGCTGAACCTCTTCAGCACGTTCTCTATATACAGCTTTTATGACAGACCAAGCATCTGTTTAGATCTATCCTTATAGACCTTTATTCCGAGAATATAGGATGCTTCCCCTAGATCTTTCATAGAGAATTTTTTAGACAATCATCTTTTGACCGTGATCAGTATGGAAATATCATTTTCAATGAGGAGAATGTCATCCACGTTATAGTACAAAGAAGATGATTGCACTCCCACTGACTCTCTTGTATACATAAGGTTTCTCTTTATTTTTGATGAAATCAAACAATTGATTACCTCATCAAAATGATGATTCCAACTCCAAGAAGCTTGCTTTAATCCGTATATGGATCTTTGTAGCTTGCAGACTTTGTGATCACCATTACCGAACTAAAACCCATAGGCTGCTCCATATAGATATCTTTCTCAAGATATCCATTCAGGAAGCAGTTTTCACATCCATCTGCCAGATTTCATAATCATAGTAAGCTGCAACAGCTAGCAAAGTGTGAATGAATTTCAGTATGGCTATCGGTGAGAAAATTTCTTGATAGTCAATACCCTTGCACTGACTATAACCTTTAGCCACAAGCCTAGCTATATAGATCTCTACTTTACCATCGGCACCTATCTTCCTTTTGTAGATCCATTTATATCTAATTGGTATAATATCTTGAGGTGGATCCACTAAAATTTAGACTTGGTTCTAGTGCATCGAGTCAATTTCTGACTTCATAGCATCTAACCATTTTTCAGAATCACTGTCAGACATCACCTCATCAAAGGTATTGGGATCATCACCATGATCCCTGTCTCCTATAAGAAACATTTTCTTTACTTTCCCCGTAAGCATACCCATGTACCTTTCAGGAGGTCGGGAGACCTTGCTAGATCTAAGAGGTGGTAGAGGAACATCAACTATTGGCTCATGGACTATGGATTTCTGAGGATCTATAGCTCTAAACTCTTCAGAGACCTTCTCTTCGAGTTCCACTAACCTCCCACTGTTGTCTGTTGTAGTTTTATGGTTTCATGCATGCATGATTTTACAAAATAAGTATGCAGCAAAATTTTAAATATTTTTAGATTAAATCTTATTTAATCTAAGCATGTATAAGATCAAATCTTTAAACCATAACAGGATCATCATATGTGAAAAAAATTTAGATATAAAATTAAATAGAAAAAAATAAATATAAAATATACCTGGATATGGATCAATCTTCAACCGAACAGATGATCATGGTGTTGAAATTTGAGATTTGAAGCATACATATATGTTTCAAAAACTTAATTTTTAAACACCACAGTGGAGAATAAGATTAAAATAATTTAATCTAAATTTTACATGCATAAAAAATATAAAATCACATGGATTTATTTCATATGATGAAAATTGATATTTGCTGAAATTTAAATTGTGATCAAATCACATACCTTTTTCGCAATGCCTTTCTTCAAATCTAAATATGAAAGAGACGAGGCTCTCTATTAGCCACCCAAGTATCTAGCCTCTATGAGTATCTACTTGAGATCAGCCTAAAACAGCCCACTAAGATCTAAATTTTGATTCTCCAAAATTCAGCTTACTGAATCTGAACGAAGCCTGGATCACGATCAACATTTGATCTTTCTCCTTGATCTTCTTCTTCTCCTCTTCTCTAGACTCTTTCTCCTTAACTCATTGCTGCTACAAAGCACCAGCA